>NC_135717.1:91194843-91352343 GCF_964656455.1 Halichoerus grypus
ACCTCAGTGAAGGTAAGAAAGAGGTCTTATATGTATCTCAGGGAAGAATATTCTTGGCAGAACCACAAAGACTGTAAGGTGGGATTATTTTTATTGGTTTAGAAAAGCAGTAAATATGTCATTGTAGGTAAAATGGAATTAGTAAGAGAAAGAAAGCTCAGACAATGTTGGAGAGTTAGACCAAGGCAAGCTCACATAGGGATTTATATCATTTAGTCTAGGTGTCATTGATGGACTTTGTCCTATAGTCTATACGTGAATGAAAGGGAACTATTTGATGATTTAATGCAGGAGAGTTAGTTAAATGATACACATTATTTATGATGTTTAGAAATATCATACTGGGTGATAAATAGAAAAGCGTGTAGCAGGGCAAAAACAGGAAATCCTCTTGGATAGGAGTGACGGTCATTTAGATGAGAGAGGAAGGTGTCTCAGTCTAGGTGGTATCAAAGGAGGTGGTGAGAAATGATTGGATAGAGAATAGATTTTAAAGCGGAGTCAGAAGGATTTGTTGATAGATTGCTTGTAAATGTATAAGAAGGAGAAGCCAATAATGACTTCAATGATTTTGGCTTGAGCAAGTGAGTTAAAGATGATGTCATGCATAGAGACAGAAAATGATGAAGTAGGGGCAGGCTTAAGTAAAAAGATCAAATGCTTGGTTTGGGGCATGTTATGTATGAGATATTTGTTAGACATCCAAGTGGAGTTGAGGTGCAAATAAATACTAAATAAATTAGTATGGAGTTCAGGGTAGAGCTCAGGGATGGAGATATGAATCTGTATTTGGAAGTCAACAATAGGGGTGATATGTAAAGTAATGCAAAATGATATGATCATCTAAGTGCTTAGCATAGACAAAGAAGAAAAGAGGTATGAAGATGAGAGCTGGTGTGGCTGATTGATTGCATTAAAGGCTCCACATCTGTTCCCCTCCCTTTACCCATGCTCTTTGCCATGTAATTGGGCTGTCACATCCTTACTCTGGGCCTAAAACTTTCTTTGACCCATGGGATGCTGGCAGTTGTGATAGAAGCAGAAGCTTGAGAAAGTACTTGTACATTTCTGCTCTGCTATTACATTCTACCCTCACCATGAGAAGATATGCCCAGATACCTCTTGTCCCAGCAGGAGGATGGGAGATACAGGATCAACCCAAGGTGCATGAGTGAGCCTAGCTGAGTGCAGTATAGATCAGTTGAACCTCACAGACAAGTGAAGTATAGGTGTTTATTGTTGACTGACACTGAATTTTAGGGTGGTATTTTATGAGCATTATCATAGCAGTATATAACCAACACAATATTTAGAGGTCTGAATAAGAAGGTAAGATTCACAAAGGATACTGAAGAAACCATCAATGAAAAAAATAGGATCAAATGGTATCCAGAAACTCAAGAGATGAAAGTGTTTCAATAAGGAGGAAGTGGTCGGCTATGACAAATGCAATGAAAGTTCATGTAAAATGGAAACTAAAAATTGATCAGCACATTTGGCAAAAGGATTTTATTAATGTCTTTGATGAGAGTGGTAGGAAGAATAGCCTAATTTAAGTAAGTTCTAGGGAGAATGGTACGTGAGCAAGTTGAGATAACTGAAATTAGAGATTCTGCTCCAAAGGGCAATGGAGAGATGGGGTTATGGTTGGAAGGGAATGTGAGTTAGAAGAGAGGTTTTATTTATAGATGGGCCACATTATAGATTGTTTATACATGGATAGGAGGATTTAGTTCATTGGGGGAATAAAATAGATGACACAGGAGAGAACGGAAATAATCAGAATAGTAAAGACTTTTAGTAGGTAGGTTGGGATAAGGTCTAGTGTACAAAAGGTGGAGTTTCCCTTAGATAGGAAAATGGGCAATTCTTCTATAGTTTTAGGCATGAATACAAAGTATAGAGAGGGCTTTAGATAAAGGGAGGTTGGTAGGCTTCCCAGTAGAAGGGTAAAGTTTTCTTCTGTTTATTATTTTTTTATTAATGAATTAAGAAGTAAAACTGTTACCTGGAGTGAGAAAGAGGAGTATGGTAGACAGAATTCTAAGATGATTCCCAATGACCATTACTCATATAATATGCTCCCCTTTGAGCATGGGTGGAACCTATGATATGAAGAAATACCACTCCTGTGATTATATTGTTTATTGTTATATGAAAAAAAGAGAGATTATCCTGAGTGGACCTGACCTAATGAGGTTAGTCCTGTAAAAAACAAACAAACAAACCAAAAACCAAAAAACATCTCATTTTGTCTCAGAAAAGAAAATCAGAGGGTTATACCTGGCTGACCTCAAAGAAAGCAAATATCCATTTTGTGAACTGCCCTATGGGGCACTTGGCAAGGAACTGTGGGTGGCCTCTAGGAGCTGAGAGTGGTCCCTGGCCAACAATTGGCACTAAAATGGGGACCTCCATCCTACAATTGCAGAAATGAATTCTGTCACCATCCAGCAAGTTTGGCAGATGCCCCCAGCCTCGGGAGAGAGCTGTAGCCCTGGCTAATACCCTGATATCAGTCGGGTGAGATCCTGAACTAGAGCATCCAGCCAAACCACACCTGAACTTTTAATTACAAAACAGTGAGATGATAACTTTATGTTGCTTTAAGTCACTAAGTTTGTGGTCCATAGGCTGTCAGAAGTTGGGATGCAAAGAAAAGGGCATCTCAGAGAATGAAGAGTGAACTGAGTGCAGAATATAGAAGGGTTACTAGACAGCATGAAGAACTCATTTGAGGTTTGCAGTCATAAATTTAAAGTAGGATTTGCCAGAATTAGAAACTTGGATGAAGGCAAAGAATGGTTTAGTCATTAAATTTAACTCAGATTGTGGTTGGGCCAGTTAAACACATGGAAGGAGAAAGGGGCAAGGGAAAGAAAATTATATGCAGAAGAATGATCATTATGTTAGGCCACACTACTCAAACAGGCAGAGCAAGGGAGTGAGGACAGGAAGAGGGTAACACAGGGAAAACTCAAGTCCATGGGCTGGATGTCTCAATTGGGTTAAAGATCTGAAGAAGGGGATACTTGTGGAAGCAAGCTGAAAAGGAGGAGTCTTCAATTATAAATTGGCCCTTAGATTTTATTTGGATTAGAGCCCTTGTCCAACCTTGCATCACTTTGCTGTGTCCTGAGTTTTGACCAAACTGTGCACTAAGCTGACCTCTTTTCTCCTGAGTCTCCCCTGTTTGAATGCTAGTCCAACATTTATGAGTCCCTTCCCCCAACTTTTGGGGATACATTTCTCTGAGATTTATCCTCTTCTCAAACATGGAAGTCTTCTTTGAGAAAAGGCTTGATTATTAGTCACAGTACCTTACTGGGATATTAGCAATCCAAATATTCTCCACTATTTTGGAATAAAGCTTTTGTCTTTGGTTTAAAAAAAAATTGATCTCAGATATTTAGAGTAAGAAGATATTTTTTGTTTGTTTGTTTCTGAAAACCACAGCACTTTCTGGCTCCTCTAAAACAGACCTGCAGACTAGGGTGTATGGGCTAAATCTTTCCCATCATCTGTTTTGTAAATAATTTTTAACACAGTCACACCCATTTGTTTACCTATTGTCCAAGCCTGCTTTTGTACAACAATGGCAGAGTTGAGTAGTCCCAATGAAGACTATATAGCACACAGAATCTAAAATATTTACAAACTGTCTTTTTCAGGAAAAGTTGCTGACCCTTGCCCTAATATCACCTTGCTCATGCCCTTTGGGTTTCATTATTCCTTCTCACCTCTGTGTTATAAATTCTTAGAAATGGAGGAATAGGAATTGGGAAGATAAAAAATAAGAAATAAAGATGTAGTATAGAAGTACTAAATATTTTTGCCTATAACCTTGGAAAAGGGGAGGGAATCTAAAGCAAAGTACGTGTGAGCAAATGAACAATCATACTCTTGCCTCTATGATTTTGTTTTATGAGAAGAGAGGGAATTGAACTTTCTTAAGAAAGAGTAATGCAATCACAACACTCTAGTATGTTTTGTCATGTCTTTATGGTGTGGGATACTGCTAAAGTTTGTTAACCCTTTGTGCCAGAGAGATAGAATTTTGTTTTTTTGGAAATTTACTTTTCTCTGGTGACTCAGTGAGTGGCAGAATATACTTCTGTATTTCTACCTTATAGATTTAATTTTTTTCTGTATCCTTTGGACCCTGGGTTCTGGATCAAGATGAGCTAATATTGTTTCCTATGATAAGAATATAAACACTAGAGAGACTCTTCCCTTAAGCTGGCCTGAGGCCAGCCTGACACTATGCAGAAAAACTTCAAAGTCATATCACAGAAGAATTACAATGACCATCACGTTTTCTAAAATAAAGCAAAAAAGGGGCACCTGGGTGGCTCAGTCGGTTAAGCATCTGCTTTTGGCTCATGATTCCGGGATCCTGGGATCTAGCCCCTGCTCAGTGGGGAGCCTGCTTCTTCCTCTCCCTCTATAGCTCCGCCTGCTTGTACTCTCTCTCTCATTCTCTCTCTAAAATAAAATAAATAAAATAAAATAAAATAAATTAAAATAATAAAATAAAAGATAGAAACATATAATTATTGTTAACATTAGTCTGGTTTTCTATAACAGTCTTAGAGGTTTTTCAGTATTGTATTAGTATCTTCAAAGAAATACCTTTTAGTTTTGATGATCAACTCCATTGGTTTTTGGTTACTTAGATGTTTACTTTTCATTTTATGAATTTTTGATCTGAGTCTTTATGATTTTCTTTCTGCAACTTTGGGTTTACTATGCTATCTCTTTGAATTTATCGTGTTGAGTATTTTGTTGAATTTACATAGCAGATGGTCAATTTTTGTGAATGTTCTATGTATGCCTGAAAGGAATATATAGCCTCTTTTTCTTGGTGAGAGTGTAAAAAAAAATCTAACAATTTTGATTATATATAAATTGTGGCTTGAAACGTAATCATTATATTTACATTATTTTAATGATTCTTTTCAAAATTTTTGACATTTGAAGTCTACAATTATTTATTTTCTCTCTACTCTATTCCCCGATAATGTAAAATACTCAAATGTTTTAACTCCAATATTCCTCCCTTCCATCTTCTCTGTTTTTGTCTGGCATTTCAGTTTCATCTTATTTTCTGAACTCCACAAAACTAACTTCTGTTTTACAGTCAAATGTAGAAGCTTCTGTTTTCTTCTATAGTCTCTTATTCTGTGACAGTTGGGAATCTTCTGTGCTTTCTCTCTCTGTCTCTCTCTTTTTCATTTATTCCCATGTAAAGTCAAAATTACTCTGATTTCATTTCTTCATATCTGTTAAATACAGGTCTTTTTCCCAACTGTCACTGCTCTTTTCTCCACACCAGTAAATGCTACCATTAATCTCTACTCTGGACCACAGTTGAGATTCCTAATTGGTCTTCCTACCTCCAGTCTTGCTCTTTTCTCACCCACTCTACTCACACAACAGCCAGGGTGATTTCACATCAAAATGTGATTTCTTGCAGAGATTCCCATTGTTTTTTAGAAAAATCTAAATTCCTTAACATGGCATAACATGATGTTAGCTCTACTTCTACAGCCTTGTTTCTACCCACTTCTTCTGTTAGTAGTCTTTGGCTGACTTCACTATAATTGCTTTTTTAAAATTTTCTGTCTTTCCTGGTAGACACTAAAATCTGTGATGGCAAGAATAACATCTGTAGTGTTTGTCATATAAAACCACTTAATAAATATTTGGTTAATTAATACTGAATGGATTTCTGAAAGCATGAATTATTAAACAAAGGTGTTACTATATTGGAAAACTTTTTTTGAGAAATGCATTGGGAATTACCCAAAAGGGGGATTTGATAAAGAGTGGGTTTATCTTACATCCCCCAAAGGGGAAATATGGAGACTTTATGAGCCAACAAGGTGGCCAGGTAATCCTGCAATTTAGATAATGACAGTAAATAGAGAACATGGCATATTTTCTATAGCGATACAATAGGCAAGAGAAGATTGAGCATTACAGCAAAAGATATGGAAAATTGTAGGCGACTCTTTTCTCTAGAACTCAAGGAATGTATGATCTTGAGATAAATTACTTCATCTCTTGATGTCTCAATTTAACTATTGAGTATATAATGAATGATTATTCTTAACTACTGCATGGGGTATTGTGAGACTTAATTGCTAATGTTTATAGAGTGCTTCAGATTGTCTGATTAAAATTATGAAGTATCATCATTATACTATAAAAGAGTAAGTGAAATTTTATTTTAATTTCATAAATATGAAATTACACCTTTCTACTTTCACTTAAAATGGTCTGAAATTCATACACATAGATCGGTGCATGTTTAAATCTAAGCCTCTAGGCACTTAGGTTAACTGTTCTTACAACTATCTTTAGACTTGTCTGCATTTCTATTATTCAGAAATTTCACAAGACTTTGATACAATGTTGTGAAAGGGCACAACTCTTTTTTTGTTGATTTATTGGCCAAATAAGTCAAGAGTAGTGTATTATGATTACTTTTCCTTTCTTTTCAACCTTTCATTTTTTGGGGAATGATTCCCTCATCGCTAAATGTGATTAGCTTTCTATATATGACAATTTTCTCCTCACATTCTTAAATATCCTCTCAAGTACAATTTTGTGCTCAATGACTGGAAGTCTACAGGTTCAATTATTTCTTCCTGAGACACCTTTCTGGAGCTCCATGCCCTAGCTTCTCTCTATCCAGGTGCTCTCCATCCATGCCTGTTGCAGACCTTAAGAATTCAGTGTGACACTTCAGTGGTGCTTCCCTTATTTTCTGAATGCATTATCTTAAGGTTCTTAGTTTTCTACCTGTTCTTCTAGAATCCTTCTTGGAAATGTGTATGGGAGGTGAAAATTTGGTAATATTGCCTGTACAAAATGTTTCTTTCTTTTCTTTTTTCTTTTTCTTTTTCTTTTTCTTTTCTTTTCTTTTTTCTTTTCTCTTCTTTTCTTCTTTTTCTTTCTTTCTTTATTTATGTCTTTCTTTCTTTCTTTCTTTCTTTCTTTCTTTCTTTCTTTCTTTTTTTCTTTTAGAGAGAGAGTGAGTGGGAGTGAGGAGAGGGACAGAGGGAGAGGGATAGAATCCCAAGCAGACCCCGTGCCAAGTGCAAAGCCCAACTTGGAGCTTAATCTCACCACACTGAGATTAAGCTGAAACCTGAGCTGAAACCAAGAGTTGGACGCTTAACTGACTGAGCCACCCAGATGCCTTCAAAATGTCATTATTTTATGTAAACACTTAATTGATAGTTTGAATATAGAATTCCTGCATGAAGTATTCTTTACTCAAAATGTTACAGAATTGCTCCATTTTCTTTTAGTTTCAATGTTGCCATTTTTATTTCTGATTTTTCAATTATTTTTCTTGCCAAGTTTAGGATCTTCTTTTTACCCTCAGTTTTATGAAATTGCATGATGATGCATATTAGTGATCTTTTTTTCATTTATTATATTTGGGACTTAATATTATATCTTTTAGTTCTGTGAGTTTTATATATTGTTTCTTTGAATTATTGCACCATTTATTTATTTATTTATTTATTGCTTTCTGAATTTTTCTACTGGATATTAGAACTTTTAAATCTATTCTCTAATTCTCTTATCTCTCTTCTCATATTTCCATCATTTTGTCTTTTGCTATTCATTCTGAATGGTTTACTCAATTACATTTTCCAACTCTAACTTATTTTTAAAATTTTAGCTACTCTATCTTGAATATACAAGGAATATACAAGTTTTCTTTGGTTGTTTCTCTATAAGTTTGTTATTTCAAGATTGCATGATCTTGTGTTTTGATATTAAATGGATATGCATGTATATATTATATATATTCACATATATGTGTGAGGTATATATGTGTATATACACAAGTATCTGTGATGTATGCTTTATACGGTGTATATCAATGGTCCTTAAACTTTTTGGCCTCAGGAACCCTTTTCATTATTAAAAAAATACTGAGGACCCCAAGGAGCTTTTATTTAGGTAGGTTATACTTTAATATTTAATGTATTAGAAATTAAAGCTGAGCAATAATTAAAATATTAATTTATTTAAAAACATCATTAATAAGCCAATGTTAACACCAATATTACTTATAAAGCATAGCTATATTTTCTAAAATAAAAATAATGTACTGAGAAGGGTAGCTACATATATACATATATTTGCAAATTTCTTTACTTTCTGGTTTATTATAAGATAGTTGGATTCTCATAACTGCTTCTATATTTGTGTTGTGATATCTCATATTATGTAACCTCTGAAAAAGAGTATGAGAGTGAATAAGGAAAATAATGTTTTACTATAATTATGAAAATGACTCTGACCTTGCAGACTCCTAAAAAGGCCGTGGGACTCCCTGGGGCCTCCAGACCACACAGCTTAACTGCTGCTGTATGTACAAACACACACACACGTGCATACACACAAACCCTTTTAAAATATCATCTTGTTTTCTTTGTCTTGTTTTATTTTTTTCTTTCTTACTTGTTTCATTTTGTTTTGATCTGTCTTTTTTATGCTAGAGTCTTTCTCTTCTTTTTTTTTTCTTTTATTATGTTCAATTAGCCACTGTATAGTACTTTCTTCAAACATTTGATAACAGTTGACTGACAGTCCATTAAGTATAAAATACTGAAATCCTGATTGGACACTATTGGGGAAAGAATTTTCAACTAATGAGTTTATCCTAGGGCAGTGGCTCTCAATCCTATTAGAAGCAATGACCACTTTTTTTTAAAGCAAATATTTTATAAATCTCCATTTACTACCCTGAAATGAAAAGCATAGTAGTACAACCTACCCTATCAATGCATATAACTTCACCAAAAACAATGTAATGTCATAACTCTAATGTAAAAAGGAAATAGCAAAAAATATTTAATAATAAAATTATATGCATTTCAATGTGTAAACCATCAGACATGGCTACTCTACATTTACTGTGGACATAATAAGGTAATTATATGCTTGCACTTACTTGTAGAATCTCTAAAGGTGATAGCTGTGAATACAAACTGATACAGTTGTGTTGGTGAGTAGTACTGACATCGTCAATATCATGAGCAGCATTGGTCTTGGTGATGTGATCTTATGAAATGATTAAAAACTCTTAGCTAAAGTCCAAACCAAACAATATTCCACCTAGCTTCAATTTATAATTGCATCCCTAAAAAATTGTCTTTGTTAAGGTTATGTCAAAATACATTATTTTTATATGTAAAAATAGTGTTGTTTTTGTAGAAAATGTGGTTAGGTCCTAGATTCACACAGGTTTAAACATTTTTTCTTTTTCCTAATTGATTGTCTACTATGATATCAGAAAGTCTTCAGGGATGTGGGGTAATTCTCCACTGTGAGGGAGTTTCATACATGAGAAGATGTCTGGAATCTGAGACTCCTAACCATTAAATCCCAGTAGTGCTCTCCCAATCACTGCAATAACCTACAAATTTGCAACTCACTACTCCAAGAATCCCTGCTCTGGCATGGTCATAGCAAGATCCTGAATTTTGTATGGAGAACCTTAAAGGCTGATTAAACCATCAGTTGCTTACTTTGTTTATAAATCAGCCCCTCACCCTCTGAGACTTCTGTGCGTGGCCCTGAAACTCTCTGGTGCTGAGTCTTTGGAGAGAGGGAGGTCAGAGTGGGCTGCTTGGCTGGGTTGGAGGCTAATGTTTGAGAAGGCTGGATTGCAGAGAGTGGTCAGGATTTACCTAAATGCCCAACTGCTTATTACATAAACTCTTAGCCATCTCTGGTTACAAGCCCTGCGACTCCTCTCTTTTGTTACACTAGGTACTTCCAGTGTCCTTTAGGGAAAACTGGCTTCTTTCTCCTCACTCTCCCTTCTATAGGCATAATAGTCTTAGCTTCCTCTGGTCTTCTTGGTCAGTTAGCTCTCCTCCATTTATTTTCATTTTCTAAAAATTTGTTGACCTCTCTTATCGGTTATTGTCTTTTCCTTGGGTCTCCTCCTTTGAGGCTGTAAAGATTTTTATTGCCTTACACTTTTGGAAGATAATAAAGTTTAAGAAACAGCATTTAATCAACAATATTGAATTGGAAGTCCCCTGTATTAATTTTGTAATTAGAAAAATCAATATTGTTTAAGGCATGGCCGACACAAATGATTTATGAAAAGGGAAGCCTAAGAGACTTCTAAACTATTACTTACATACTCTCAATTTTAACATCACAAAGCTATATGTCTGGACCACATCATCACAATCTCTATTCTATTAGAACTGCCTTTCTAATAAAACTATGCCTTAACATTACTAGTTAAGTTTTCACACACAGCAGATAAAAGACAACAGCCCTCTGTGGAATGTCTCTGCATTGTCATAAAAACTGTTATCATGGCACTAATTTATTACATTGAGTGTTGTCTCCTCATTTTAAAATTTTTATTTATTTATTTCTACTCAGGGACAAAAAAACTTTGTACTGGTAAGATTTTCCTTGTTTTTGTTTTTTTTGTTCTGGAGAAAGAACATTTAAAGATTATAGAACTTAGTTTCTATATTTTTCTTAAATCAGGATATTTTGAAATGGGTGGGGTATTTCCCTGACTACCCTTTATGTTTTATGAACTGTCTTTTCTCTTTTTTCCATACATTCGGTAAATTGCAGGGAATTCCATCTTCAGGAGTAGGAGGTAATTCAAACAAATCAATAAAAATAATAATTAAGTAAAATTCTGAAATAGTTGTGCAATGTTAAAAGACAAGTATATAGTCTGAATTTAAAGTAAAAATAAGCCTGGGTGGCTCAGATGGTTAAGAGTCTGCCTTTGGCTCAGTTCATGATCCCAGGGTCCTGGGATGGAGCCCCACATCGGGCTCCTGGCTCAGCGGGGAGCCTGCTTCTCCCTCTGCCTCTGCCTCTCCCCGTGCTCATGCTCTCTCTCTCTCTATCTCTGTGTCTCAAATGAATAAATAAAATCTTTAAAAAAAAAGTAAAAATAAAACAAAATTTAAAAAATTAAAAAAATTAAAAAGTAAAGCAAAAATAAAATTATTCATATCATTATGATTACTAATTACACAAAAATGGGATACAATTAATTCCACTGATACTTAGAAATACTGTTATTTGTTGAGGGTCTCTTCCGCTATTATCTCCCTTTACCTCTCTAAATCACTTTCTGCTCACATTAGGAATGAAGTAGCTGCAATAAGTTGTGACCTCAGCAGCTGCCTCCTCTTCTCTAGGCCCAGACATTGCTTCTCTCTGTCTCTGACTACTGCTCCCTATTTCAAACATCTGGACATTTTGTGAAATCGGTGGGGAAGTAAGTATATTTTACTACATGACTCTTATGAAAAATAGAAGAATAAGGTATTTTTGTGAAAATATGTGAAAAAAAAATCCAGTCAAATTTAAGAAGAAAATAACAGAGAGCATAAAAGCTTTGCTGATCTTGAAACCAGTAGAAGTTTGGGATAGTACAAATGTTCTTCCAGTTAATGGAAGATCTTTGGCCAAAAGAGTTACTGTCTCTTTAATTCTTTTGTACTTGATCAAGAAAGAAACAAAATATGAAATTATATACATATTTCATACCTATATCTTTATCTAAAATCAAGAAAATGTGCTTCCTTTATGGGGTACTTCATTATAGTAATGGTATACCTTGCTGTTTCATAGGACATTATTATTTTTTATTTATGTAATACCAATACAGCTTAGAATAACATTCTAAATATTAGTCAACAAGTTATTTGGCCTATGTTATGTCAAAAAATGAAGAACGTAATGCTTTCATCAAATTGGCTACAATTATAAAACAAAAGGAAGCGTACAACTCAAAAGCAAAAGCAAAAAAAAACTCCAAAGAACAATCTGATTAAAAAATGGGCAGAAGATCTGAGTAGACATTTTTCCAAAGAAGACATACAGATGGCCTACAGATACATGAAAAGATGCTTTACATCATTTTTTAAAAGATTTATTTATTTCTTTTAGAGGGGAGAGGGGCAGAGGAAGAGAAAATCTTAAGCAGGCCCTGTGCTCAGCGGAGCTTGGACATGGGGCTCAATCCCACACCATGAGATCATGACTGGAGCTGAAACCAAGAGTCAGTCGCTTAACAGACTGTGCCGCCCAAGATGCTCTACATTTTTAATCATTGGGGAAATGCAAATCAAAACCACAATGAGATATCATCTCACACCTATGAGAATGACTCTTATCAAAAAGACTAGAAATAACATGCATTGGCAAAAATGTGGAAAAAAGTGGGCGCCTGGGTGGCTCAGTTGGTTAAGCGACTGCCTTCGGCTCAGGTCATGATCCTGGAGTCCCTGGATCGAGTCCCGCATCGGGCTCCCTGCTCGGCAGGGGGTCTGCTTCTCCCTCTGACCCTAACCCCTCTCATGCTCTCTGTCTCTCATTCTCTCTCTCTCAAATAAATAAATAAAATCTTTAAAAAAAAAAAATGTGGAAAAAAGCAAACACTGGTGCCCTATTGGTCGGAATGGATATTGGTACAACCACAATGGAAAAAATCATGGAGGCTTCTCAAAAAATTAAAAGTAGAACTACCATATGACCCAACAATTCCATTTCTGAGTATGTGTATGAAGAAAATAAAAATACTGGGGTGCCTGGGTGGCTCAGTTGGTTAAGCATCTGCCTTTGGCTCAGGTCCTGATCCCAGGGTCCTAGGATTGAGTCCCACATCAGGCTCCCTGCTCAGAAGGGAGTGTGCTTCTCCCTCCCCACTGCTTGTGCTCTCTCTCAAATAAATAAATAAAATCTTTAAAAAAAAGAAAAAAAATATACTAACTCAAAAACCTATATGCATCCCCATGTTCACTGCATGATTATTTGCAATAGCTAAGATATGTATATAATCTGTGTCCATTGATAAATGAATGGATAAAGAAATTGTGGTATTTATATATAATGGAATATTACTTGGCTAAAAAAAGAATGAAATCTTGCTATTTGTAACAACATGGATGGAACTTGAGGGTATTACGCTAAGTGAAATAAGTTAGAGAAAGACAAATACCACATAATTTCACTTAAATATGTGGAATCTAAATAAAAGCAAAAAACAAAAACAAAAAACAAGAAACAAAACAAAACAAACAAAAATAAGGTCATAGATACAGAGAACATATTGATGGTTGCAAGAGGGAGGGGTGGAAGAAATGGGTGAACTGTTTTAGTTTAGTTTAGTTTAGTTTAAATACATTGAATTTTAAAATCTTATAGCTATGTGAAAGCTAAAAACCATTGAAAAGCATAAAAACCATTACTTAAGAAATTTGCCAGAATAAAATCTTGCTTGATTGTGACACCAGAATATTCACCCCCAAAACACTGACATGAATGATTTTATAATTTAAAAATTTTAGCAATCTTTAAAAAATAAATATTTAGCACCATACCACTTTTTTATTTGAAAGCTAAATGTTTGTGTTAGTTCTACATAACAAAGCTAATTTAAATTGTTATTTTTTGTGTCATCTAGGGAAATGTATTAAAGAAAAAAGTCTCCAAAGATTTTTGCATTTATTAAAGGGACATTTAAAGGATGTCAAAGGATGATGAAACCATCATTCAGTATCCAATATAAAAAGGCAAAGTTGAATTTTTTCCTCATTATTGTAAGGGAGTTATGCTGGAATTATGTAAAATCTTTCTAGTTCAGCAAACTACTAATTTTATGTAAGGTTTTAGGGAAACATGGAGTTCAGGGATTGGCAGATGTTCAAAAGTATGAATGGCATGGTGTCATCTGTAAAAGTATGGTTACTTGGGTGTGACTACTGTTGTTTGGTTGGTCCTCAGAGGTATATTAATTGGGCTAGATTTGTTCCTAATTGGCTACTTCAAAAATAAGGACATTGTTGATTGGCTGGCTTTTAAAGTGTGTTTAATAAAGTAAGTTATTTATTGATTGAATGAACTTAAAAACAGTTCTGATGGCTTCTTATTACCATAGTTAAAGAATATTAGTGTTTTCCTAGGAGTGTGGGAACTTTCAAAACTCTCAATCCTTATTTTTTTCTTCACTCAGTCAAAGCTGCAAGATATCATTAAGAATTGTCCAGACTTTCACCTCTGTTGTTGATTCTTCTTGAAGATGGGATTTCATTTGTGAAAATCTGATCTTCAATTTGTGCCAATTGACATAACTTCATTTCTTTTTTTGAATCATTTATTGAAACATCTGCCAGGACAGTGGCTGTGTTGAAGAATTTGAGACACTGGACAATAAACATTAAATGACTGTGAGACAAGCAAGAATAATTAGAAATACTATAAGAAGGGACTAGAATACACTTTGCTACCATAACCTAAGACTTTTCAGGCATGACCAAGAAAACAAGTCCTAATGTTCCCTAAGCTGCCTTTTCTATTAACTTAGATATAGATTGTTTTATTCCACCAGTCATGTTAATTCAGGTATAACATGAAGGTTAGTGATGGTTTTGGTTGGCCAAAAATAATCCAATACCATTCTATTATCTATAACCATAACCATGATTATGATGGTCCTGGGTGGAAGCTGTCTACTTTGTGTCATCTCTTTGTAATGTTCATCTTACATTTCTGCTTTAATCATTGTAGCTATAACCATTAATGATACCTTTCTAAATCTTGTACCCTGCCTAAAATGTTAGGAATGATTTTTATTTCAAGAAAATGAAATTATAAGATGTAAAGTAATATTTCATCAGTTTTTCTTACATTTACCCTCAGTCCAAGAACTCTTCCCTGTTACACTGTGAACGTCATTGCTGGGTATCAAAATATTTTATCAATGGCTATCTATCCATGAGAAGTCTCTCCAGGAAAGCAGAAATCACCTCAATTATTATAACACAAAAAATGTAATGGAGTGAAGTGATTACACAGGTGAGGACAGAGCTGAGAAGCCAAATGTGAAATGGTAAGACAACCCACAGATCAGGAACAGAAGGAAGCCACTACTACAAGGTCAAAGGGAGCCTAGCGGCCAGTTTCACCTTCAAATACTTCATCAGTGGGACAGTCTGGTACGAGCAGAAGCTGCTGAGGGGGAGAAAGTTGCTGCCAGAGACAATATTTTAGGCAGACAGGGAGGAAGAAAACCCTGGCTTTTCTTTTCCTTTCACCAGCCAATATTTTGCCAAGGATGCCCATTGGTTGAACTTAAGGAGAAGCCAGCTAACATAGAATCTTGGGAAATGAAACCCGTGGATGTCAGCTTTCCTGTTGAGGCGAGAGTGAGAAACGCATTTTACTGAAAATAGGCCCAGGATCAGCCAGTGTTCCTCCTGTTACTCAGCATCCACTTCCACCTTTCTACTTGCATTTACATCTCATACAACTTCATAACTCAGCATGAGTGAATCGTCTTAAAAAATGAATCAACTTTCTATTACAAGTAGAAACATGCTGTCAATTTCTCCTAAAAATAAAAGACCCCACTACATACTTTTTGATCTTCTAATCTCATTCCTAAGGACAGCTCAAGTCACTCAGTGTTTCATGGTTAATCTTCAAAAAGAGATACTAAAAGCCAGAAGCCTTCCTAAAGGGAGGGCATTTATAACCAAAGGAAGCCATGAATTTACTCCAGAATCTTAGCATTATGATTCTCCTTTTGGGGCTTTCTAGATGCTCCCTATAAGTTTTTATTTACTGCCAACACTGAGTATCATTGGTATCTGCTACATCGTAAATCTTAGGCAGCAAGGCAGTTTGGACCTGCTGGAGAGTCTTCTGCTCTGGACTCCATTTAAAAGTAGAAACCATATAGCTTTTCAGTAAATGGAGTAGAGAAACACACAAATGTGTGATATGTATTGTTCATAACCAGCAAAATATCATACTCTCCTCTTCCATAACAAAGTACATTTGAAACCCTTGTTCTTTTAGGAACTATATTTATCAGCCTTGGATACTGGGTGATGATAAATTGCATTAGTCTTCCCAGTTCCTTACCTTTTCTATAGGCTTGTCCTTTGCCATTGACTTTACAGTTTTTACAACAAATACAGAATGTACTTCTAAAGGAAGATCCAATTTCCGTTACTCCTCCAGAAGTGTTCATCCTGCAGTAAATTCTCTGCATCTCCAGTAAAGTCTCTGAATGCAAATCCCCAACACAGAGTTTGTCTTTCTAGGAAGTCAATCTAAAATGGTTGGTGCCTGGAGTGGTTCAAATAAGGAAACTATAAAATGAGATTTTGGAACTGGAACACTGGAGATAGGTAAAGCACATGCTGTAGCAGTACAACTGCTGAAAATTTCACTGGTGAGATAAGTGTCAGGGGATTCACTGGTGGGTGCAGTATCTCAAGATTTTGAGAAATTGAGGGGAGGACTAGTTATAAGGACAATGGAATCAGAGGCCCTCTTGGAAGCCTGGTGAGGCATTCATGAAAGACAGGGAAGGGTGAGAGTAATTATTCATCAAGAAAGAAGTATCATAGTCAGAGGGCCTCCTTAGTAGCATATAAAGGGACTCATCTTCTGCAGCTGGAGTACAGAAAATGATAGCAATAAACCCAGGAATTAACTGTAATAGTAACAAAGCTTCTGAGAAGGTTGAATTCTCAGCCCTGGATAGGCTGCTAACTCTTGTGGAGAAAAAAGTGAGAACCTGCAAATTGAATTGGGACTATCTGGGTCAACGCACTCATAAAACTTGGCTCTCCAGATCCTCCGAACTTTGTGCTTTAGAAGTAGCCCAATACTTCATGCTAAAGGTCACTGCTTTCTTCTCAATGTCCCTTGCTTGACATAGGTGCAGAGGACTGCTTTGCAAGGAAACAAATACTACCCATCTCAAAATTTAGCCTTACCTGCC
Source organism: Halichoerus grypus (assembly GCF_964656455.1). Lineage (NCBI taxonomy): Eukaryota > Metazoa > Chordata > Mammalia > Carnivora > Phocidae > Halichoerus > Halichoerus grypus. The sequence goes on from NC_135717.1 coordinate 91,211,663, forward strand.
TCTCTCCTGGCTACCAAACCAATAACTAGGGTTATGGTCCAATATATTCAGCTGAGAAAATGCTGTGCTTACTAAGGGGAAAGGAATTCCAAAGCAGCAGTAGAAACTAGTCAACGTGTATTAGCAGAAGTTGGGAGGCTTTATATATATATATATATATGTAGCCTGAGGGTGCAGGACCAAGGGAGCATGGAAAGAAACACTTAAACTGTGTGGCAGTGTTTTGGGTCAAGTGGCAAGCAGTGTGGAAGCTGTTAGAGGACTCTGGAAATGGTGAGAAAACTGTTGTAGGAGTGTTGTAATGGAACACAATGTGTTGTAACATTTGGAATACTGTGGCCTATTATAATCTAGAATATGGAAAATGGAGGTGATGTACAAGTAGAGTTGGGGGAGATTTCTTGAAGCTAAATGTTGAAAGCATGACTCTGATCCATGATAAGTTACTGAGCAATGTATGAGTCCAGAACACAAATAATTAGTTATATGCCCTATATGTACAGGGCATATAAAGAAAGATCAAAAATAGGACTGAAAAGTGAAATTGTTTCTCATCTATTCAAAGGTGAGACTACTAAGATTCAGTTTTTAGGAAAAGATCAAATTCAGTGATTCGTGACTTCAAAATAAAGACCCAGTCATGGTTGTGGTTATGAACTGGGAGAAAAAGGAAGCTAAGAGTATGTATGAGGTAAAAAAATTTGTGTGGTTAGAATGAGTGAGAACTGAAAGGTCACAAAGTTTGGTTCTCTCCTCCTTGCCCTCACGATCAAGTCCACATTTCCTAATATCACTTACAATGCCCTTCATCAACTTCTTTTAGTTCTCTAGCCTCATCTCTCACCATTCTTTCTTTAAACTTTATGCTCCAGTCAAACTGAGCGATCTGCACCTTCCCCTATGACCATTCCTTTTCTTTCATAGTGACATCTGTCCTGACTTTGGACCATTCTCCATCTCTTTTTTTCTCCCACTCTCACTTTTTTCCATCACTATTTGTTCTTGTCCTACATATCCACTTAAACCAGTGATTTTATAACCAATAATTCTGATAGACTGACTATGGATTCCTGGAGGACTAGGTTAAGGAGCATATGGAATGTAAGGACAAGTCTAGGGTTCATTGGATAAGCAATGTCCATCATATTGAAAGAATGGTGTCATATATACTATGCATTTTCCTTGTATTATTGCCTAAACATTACTCCTTCTCATAACCTTCCATGATGTTTTATTAAGAATTGGTAAGTGGTTTCCTACATGCTTCTGTATTATTTTTTGCTTAGCTCTATCACAGCACTTGTGTTGCATTTTATTTTCCTGTTACTGTGTATATTTTCCCATTAGTTAGCATTTTACTTGATAAAGAGCTAGCATCTTGTTTATTGTCATATTCTCAGTGCCTGACACAGTGCTTTGCCCACAGGAATCAATACATAAATACTTGTTAACTTGAGTTAACTTGTTAAATGAGTAAATTGAATTTGAGAGAGTTAAATAATGAGGCTTGGTTGTTGGATGTGTTGTTCATGATATCTTCTAGGTAATCAGGAAGTGTATTTATAGATATCTTGTAGCAATTTAACATGTAGAATTTAAGCACAAAAAACCACAAATAGGCCATTGGATCTTTTTGTGTCTTTAATTGTATTTCTCTATCATCTTGAGAGGAACAAACATAATTGTTTAGAGATCCCTTTTGAGTATTATTTTCTCTAACTCATGTCTGTAAGACCCTTAGAAGGCCAGTTCTGGTGAGAGTCATATAAGTAACATCATCCTGTGAGAGCTAAACAAAGTGTCAGCTTTCTAATTATTAATTGACTTACTCCCCTTCTCTCTTCTTATCTACCTTTATACCATAACGCTAAGTAACTAGCAATAATTTAGGTCATAATGTCATTTCATTTTTTTTCCTATCTGATAAACTGAAAAAAATAATGCCCACAGGCTTTATTAAGTTAATTATATTAAAATTAATTACTAATATATATTATATAATTATTTTATATAATTTTATTTTAATATAATTATACATTTTTATAAAATTATAATTTTATAGTTAAATAAATAATTAATTTAAACAAATTAAAAATTGAATTCACACTAGGAACTGGTTGGCATTTGGCATTCCTAGCTAGAAAAATTATCTAGATGACTTAGTAATTGCCATCTTGATTTTTTCTTTTTTTTGTATTAAAATTACAGTGTCTTGAATCATTCTTCAGTATCATATCTATCAAAAAACCATATATGCAGATATCATTATTTTCAATGATTCATTAATTCATAATTTTTAAAATGATACTTTTTGAATGTTTATCACAATCCAGGCACTCTTCTAAATGCAAGGGATACAGAGACAAACAAAACAAAGTCTGCTCTCATGGAGTTACACTCCAGAGGTAAGAGATAAAAAATAAACAGATAAACCTATATCGTAGGTGGTGAAATGATATGAAAATGCTGTGGTCCAGGTGATCCCAGAAGACCTCTCAGAGGAGGTAACCTGAGCATAGACCCCCTGAATATGAAGAAGTGAGGGAGAAACCAGAAAAATGCATCAGCAAAATAAATGAGGTTTAGGCTTTGTTATTTTAACCTTGAATAATTTGATCATTCACTTGTTCTGATAGAACAAGTAAAAATGATGTTAGCATCATTATTGCACGGTATCCTGCATAACAAGATACATCAGGGAAACCAAGAGTTTTTGTAGTTATTCATGCTTCTTACTATGATGTTGATTACAAAGGAAGTCACACTTTCTCTTACATCCTATTTTAATTATATACTAGATATTTATATTGTTCAATTCAACACATATTTATTGAATTTCTTGTGTGTGAAGAAGTGGGGAGGATTATTTAAAAGACAGATTAAAACACAGTCTCTAATGTCAAGAAAGTTACAAAATGAGCAGAGAGGCTGACTCATGTATACAAATAATTGGAAAAATATACATAATTAGATAGAAAATTCTGAGAACTTAAAAGAAAATAAGCACATCAAATAATAATAATAGCAGTAACTGTGTTAATAATATTACCTAACTAATAATAACCACCATCTATTATTCTATTATTATGTGTCAGGCACTTTACTAACCACTACCTCTAAGTCTCAAGGCTATAAAATTTTTCATAATTTTGTGTGATGTATAATATTAAAATCATTGCAAATGTTTTTTTTCTTTCTTTTGTAAAATTACAATTTACTCATGGAAATGGGATGCTATAAACCAATCATAGGCATAGATTACCAATTCCACATGTTCATAGATGGAAGAAATATTGCCATTTGGTACATGGGCAAAAGTATCCATGACCTATTGAGGTAAGATTGTCGAAGGGTACAATTAAGCATTGTTATTTACCATTTTATAAAAAAAGAATCTAAAGTCTAGAGAATTTGTGACTTCACCCACTTTCCAGTGGCAGAGTTAGGATATAAACCTGCATCTGTCTGAAATCAGCACAAAAACTTTGTATTTTGAAAGATAATAATGAAATAAAGTTTTATATTTGATATGATAGTGGTGATGAAAGGGGGAAAATCTGAACCAAGTTATAGAGAGAAGGAGAAAATCAGGGAGTATGAGATTACAAAGCATGAGAAGTGCTCATGGACCATAAAATGCCTTTGTTTGGTTGGAATGAAGCAAGAAGTGGTAGAAGATGACATTGAGAAGCTTTGAAAAAAAGATATTTTTAAACCTAAGTTAGTAGGTTTGGGGGAAGCACTGAGAGATTTTGAGATAGAATATTGACGAAACAAGAGATTTCTTTTTGTGGAAATGAACTGTGTATAGGATAGTTGGTGAAAGAAGACATTAGAGGCAGTATGATCAATAAGAAATGCCATACTGGAGCAGAGCAGTATTCTTTTCTGACATAAAATTAGGAAACTCTGCTTTGGTCCTGGTGTAAGTAGATTACTAATAGGGACACCTCTTAAATATAAAAACGGGTTGCCAACATCTCTGTGCTGATTTTGTAATGTGTGACTTTACTCAAACTATATTGAAATGATTTTTCAGTCTGATCCAAGGCTGATGGTTAGATGGTTCCATTAGTTTAACTGGGTGAAATAATTCTAAAAGTTTCTTATCCAAGTCTCAAATATTTCAGAGTTTTATGACCAAGTCCCTGGTAACTACATTCTTATCTTCCATGATTTAAGAAATATTGCTCAATTATTGCTTGCCCCAGTCCCCTTCTTTTTCGTTACTCTTGCATGCTGAGAGAATCTTGTTTACTTTCTTTCTTTCTTCGTTTCTTTTTTTTCTTTTACTTTTTGTTTTGTTTTACTATTCCTACTTTTGGTTAATTAGAGCTTTAAATCCCAAACTCTGATTGTATTGTCATCTTGCAATTTTAACACCAAGAAAAATCCAATGCCATCTCAAACTATGCAGATATTAATATTAGATAACATTCCTCAGCTTGGGGACCAGTTTCTGAGGTAAAAACATCAATCTATCCATTGTTTTAATCAAACATTTATTGAGTGCCTATTATATTATCAATTGTATTGCAATACAAAGGTAAATAAAAATATCTCCAAGGCAGAGAGTTATAATGTAGAGGAGACAGACACATAAATTATTGTAATATGCCATAAATATTATGATAAGAGATGAAGAAAATGCTGAGGAAATATAGGAATGGAAATGCCAAAGTCTCCCAGAGGATGCCAACAGAAACTTCTCAAAGGAGATGATCTTATCTTAAAATATGAGGGCAAATTCATGAAGCAGAAATGTAAGGTAGGATACACACAGGGGAAATAGGATATGCAAATTTGTACAGGTCCTTGGGAAAAAGACATGTGTTGGAGAATTGGGGAAATGGTAAAAAGTTCAGTGTGAAGGCAACATGGAGAACCTGGAAAGGATTGCCCAGAAGAGAAGCTGAAGGAGAAGCTATGGCTAGATGGAGAAGGGTCTTTTAATTGACCTTGAACTTAATCCTAATTGATGCAGAATTAATAGAAATTTGAATGGCTGAGTAACAAGATCATATTTTTTTTAAGGGAAGAAAACTTTGGAATCCATTTGGAAACTTAATTAATTATGATATTAATGAAAGTATATCAATTAAGAAGCTATAGGAACACAGCAGGTAAAAAATCATGAGGACTTAGGGAGATGGTTAAAATGAGAGAGGTGTGTGGAAAAGAAAAAAAATACATTGATAAGATTGCATCACCACTTGGAAAAAGAGGGAACAAAAGGATAAAATTTCTAGGATGCTGCTGGCATTTTTAGATTAAAGCAGACTATTTGGATGGTAGTGCTTTGGGGTAAGTGTAAATGTGACATGGGTAGAAAAAGTACACTTTTACTGAGACATGTATTTGCACGGTTTGCAAATTAAGTAGTCAGAAATGCATCTCTAAGTTGGAGCAAGATTTTAAAGCTGTCAGTGTCATGGTTGAAGCAGGAAACTTGGTTGAGAGCACTGATGGAAAGCAGTATTTATTCAGCTTTTATTATTTTGTTTCATAGTTAATGCCAAATCTATGATTAAAATCCTTCCTAAATACCTTTGGTGACTTTATTAAGGAATTATCAATTAGTAGTAACATTAGGAAATAGTTTTTAAATGTCTAAATAAATTAGTTCACTGGGTTTTCTTCATTTCCAGACATTCTTCCTCAAAGGTTCCAGCATTAGACATGATTTCCCCTTACAGAACTATGAAAGCCTCTCTTTTGAATGAAATTTCCTGCTTTTGCACTCAGTTATGGTACCCTTGAATCCCTAAATTTCTTTCAACAAATTTCCTACCTATACTGTGAAACTTCCTATTTATAATTTGCACTGTTTTCTGAAATTCTTTTTATACATGGCCTACAGAAAAAGGTATGTCTTTCATAGTGGATTATTTTTAGTGGCAGTTTTGTACTTTATACTAATCCACACTCATAGTCTAACTTGATTGCTCTTAGAACAATGATACCCACCACATAGTTGGCTTGATTTAAGGGTTCTGACCATGGCACTAAACAAACTTAAACTAAGAAGCTCATGTGGAGATTATAAACATCACTTTACTTTTATTAGTATCTTCCTCCAAATAATTGACTTTATTCATCTCAATATAGTCAGTAATATACTGATTAAGAACCACAGACTTGAGATTGAATTCTGACTTCACCATTTACTACTTATGTGATTTGGGATAGTCACTCACTCAGCATTTTTAAGCATGAATTTATTATATGCAAGTGTGTATATTATACGACATCCATATAAAAAGGAATTTTATTTAGAAGTTAATTTTGATATTTAGAAGTAAATTATTTTGAAACCTAGATTTTTGTCTTTTTCTTATTGATTGCTAGTTTAATTCCACTGTGGGCTTGTTTTATGGTCCAGCATATTGTCAGTTTTAGTAAATGTCTTATGTATACCTGTAAAGAATATATATTCTGTCATTTTGGGCTCAAGGTTTCACATTTGTCTCTTAAATTCAATAGCTTGTTTCAGACCTTTTACTATTGAGGTAAAAGTCACATAACATACAATTAACCCTTCTAAAGTGTATAATTCAGCTGCATTTAGTGCATTCACAATGTTGTGCAACCATCACCTCTCTCTAGTTTCAAAACTTTTTCATCACTTAAGAAAAACATGCTGTATCCATTAAATAATCACTCTCTATTCCCAACTCCCCCTATCTTATGGTAACCACTAATCTCCTGTCTCTATAGATTTGCCTATTCTGGATATTTCATAAAAATGGATTCATACAAAATGTGACCTTTTCTGTTTGGCTTCTTTCACTTAGCACAATGTTTTTAAGATTCATCCAAGTGGTAGCATTTCAATATTTCATTCCTTTTGTGGCTTAATAATGTTCTATTTTACATATATACTACAATTCATTTATTCATTCATCCATTGATGGGTGCTTTGGTTGCTTCTACCTTTTGGCTATTATAAATAATGCTGCCAAAAATATATAAGTATAGTGTTGAAAAAATATGAAATTTCAATGAAGAGAGAAATTATAAAAAATGAACTAAACATAAATTCTAGAGGTAAAAAGTACAATAGTGGAGAAATTCACTAGAAAAATTCAATGATAGATTTAAACAGGCAGAAGGAAGAATCAGCGAGTATGAAGAAAAGCAATTGAGTTTATCCAGTTTGAGGGGAAGAAAGAAAGAAAGAATAAAGAAAAATGAACAGAGCCCACTGGACCTGTGGGACACCATCAAGTGTGCACATACATGCACCATGGGAGCTCCAGAAGAAGAGAGCTAGAAAGAGGCAAAAAAAATATTTGTAAAAAACAATGGCCAAAAATTACCCAAATTTGATCAAAGATATGAATATGCGCAATCAAGAAGCACAATAAACTCCAAGAAGGATAAACTCAGGAAAGCTACACTGTGACAAATTATAGTGAAATTGTCAAAAGATAAAGACAAAGAAAAAATCTTGAAAGCAGCAAGAGAGAAGTGACTCATATCATACAAGAGCTCCTCAATAAGACTAACAAGTGATTTTTTTAATCACTAAAAATGGAGGCCAGAAGGCAGTGGGATGACATATTTCAAGTCCTGGAAGAAAAACAGTCAACTAATAATTCTATATCTGCAAAACTATTCTTCAAGAATGAAGATGAAATTAAGACATTTCAAGGTAAACATAACCTGATGGAGTTTATTACTAGAAGAGCTGTTCTATAAGAAATTCTAAAGGCAGTCCATGAGAGTGAAATGAAAGAACATGGATAGTAACTTGAAGCCATATGCAAAAATATAGGGCATTGGTAAAGTGACTACCTAAGTAAATATAAAAGCCAGTATTACTATACTTTTGATTTGCAACTCCATTTTCCCCTATTTAATTAAAAAGGTAAATGTAATAAAAAATAAATAAAAAATAAAAAAATAAAAAAAACAAATAAAAAGGTAAATGTATAAAACAATAACTATAAGTCTATGTTAATGGGTACACTATGAATAAAAATGTAATCTGTGACAACATAAAGGGGGAAGGTCAGAAATGCATAAGAGCCAAGCTTTTGTATTCTATTGAAATTAAGTTTGTATTATTTAAACTAGGTTGTTATAAGTTTAAGATGTTAATTATAATAGCCCAAATAACCATTAAAGAAATATCTATAAAACATACAGAAAATGAAAGGAGACCAAAATGGTATACTACAAAACAAAACAACAACAACAAAAACCTACAAAAAACTAGATATGAAAAGAAGGCAGTAATGGAGAAATTGAGGAACAAAAAACATATGACATACAGAAAAGAAATAGCTGAAAGGCATAAGTAAGTCATTCCTTAGCAAATATTTTTTTTTAAAGATTTTATTTATTTATTTGACAGAGAGAGACACAGCGAGAGAGGGAACACAAGCAGGGGGAGTGGGAGAGGGAGAAGCAGGCTTCCCGTGGAGCAGGGAGCCTGATGTGGGGCTCGATCCCAGAACCCTGGGATCATGACCTGAGCCAAAGGCAGACGCTTAACAACTGAGCCCCCCAGGCGCCCCTCCTTAGCAATTATTTTAAGTGTAGATGGATTAAACTCTTCAATGCAGAGATTGGCATAATGGATTAAAAAAAACCCCATGATCCATCTATATGCTATACAACATATATATGTTGTGTATGTAAATACAAAGACACAAAAAGATTGAAAATAAAAAGATGGAACTACTTCCTTGTAAATAGTAACCAAAAGTGAGCTGGACTGGCTATACTATTATGAAACAAAATAGCCTTAAGTCGAAAAGTTTATAAGAGATAGAGAAGGATATTATAGATTGATAAAGATTCAAGATATAACAATTATATATTCACCTACCAATAGAGCCCAAAAATATATGAAGAAAACTGACAGAATTAAAGAGAGAAATGAACAGTTCTACAATAATACTTGAGAATTTCAATATCTCACTTTAAATAATGACTAGGGGAATCAGACAGATGATTAATAAGTATATAGAAAACTCCAATAATAGTATAAATCAATTCAACCTAACAGATATAGACAGTAGAGTCCCTCTAACAACAGCAGAATATACATTTTTTTTTTCTCAAGTGGACATATAACCTTCTCTAGGATAAATTATATCTTGGGCCACAAAATATCTTAATAATTTAAATAAGTTTGAAATCATACAAAGCATATTTTACAACCACAATGGAATAAAAGTAGAAATCAATAAAGAACAAATACTGGAAAATTTACAAACACCTAGAAATTAAAGAACATACTTTAAACTACCAGTGGATGAATAAAAAATCACAAGGGAAATAGGAAAATACCCAAGACACCTGAAAATGAAAACACAACATACCAAAACTTACAGGATGCAGTGAAAGCAGAGCTACAAGGGGGGATTTATAAATATAACATCTAAATTATATGAGAAAAAAATCAAATCAATAACCAAACTCTACACTTAAAAGAAGTAGGAAAGCCAGAGTGAGCTAAACCCAAAGCTAGCAGAAGGAAATAAATAATAAAGATTAGATCAGAAATCAATGAAAGAGAGAATAAAAAAGCAATAGAGGAAACAAAACTGTAAGTTGAATCTTTGAAAAGATCAACAACATTGGCAAAACTTGAGTTAAATTGACTATGATAAAAAGAAGGAAGACTCAGATTTCTAAAATCATAAATGAGACATTACTACCAATTTCACTGAAATAAAAGGATTATAAGAGAATATTACAGATAATTATATGCCAATAAATTAGGCAACCTGGATAAAACAGAAACATTTCTAGAAAGACACAAATTATCAGAATGACTCAAGGAGACAGAAAATCTGAATAGACTTATAACATGTAAGGATATTGAATCAGTAATCAGAAACATCCCAACAACAACAACAACAAAGGCCTAGAGCCAAATGGTCTCACTGGCAAATTATATCATAAAAAAAAATTAACAACATTTCTTCTCAAACTCTTCAAAAACTTTGAAGAGGAGGAAAGCTTCCTAACTCATTCTCTGATACCAGCATTACCCTGATATCAAAGCCAGACAAAATACTACAAGAAAAGAAAACTAAAGGCCAATATTTCTTATGAATATATATGGAAAAGTCCTCAATAAGATACTAGCAAACCAAGTTCAGCAACATATTCAAGGGATTATACACCATCACCAAGTGAGAATTACATCAGGAGTGCAAGAATGATTCAACATACAAAAATAGATTGAAGGACCACATAATTATGCCAACTGATGCAGAAAAAGCATTTGAAAGAATCCAACACTCTTTCATGATAAAACAACTCACAAACTAGGAAGAGAAGGAGGCGTCCTCAAAAATAAAGGCCACATGTAAGAAACCCATAGCCAACATCATATTCAATGGTGAAAGACTCAAAGCTTTCCCCCTAAGATTAGGAACAAAACAAGAGTATCTTCATCACTTCTATTCAACATAGTACTAGAAGTTCTAGCCAGAGGTATTAGGCATGAAAAATAAAAACTGTTCAAATCACGGGCCTAGAGCTGCTCTGGCAGATCTAGGAGAGGCTTCTGGCTATCCTGCACATTCCACCTAGGACTTCTGGGTTGGTCTTGTCAGAGGCCCAAGAGGTGAAAGGATCTAAGTACCCAGCAATCAGCCCCAGGGCTCCTCAAGGATGGAGGAGAAGACAGATGAAGAGGAGGAAGATGATGAGGATGATATACCCAAATGGCAGCAGGAAGAGTTTGATAAGGAGCTGGACAATGATAGTTTCTCCTATGAGGAGGAGTCTGAGAACCTGAACCAAAATACTTTCTTCTTTGGTGACAAGGAGGAGGATGATGAGGCCTATGACTGAGGGGCAGGATGCAGGGAACATGTGGAGCCACCCCAGAGTCATGAGGGCTGCAGGGGTGAGGAGGTCACCCCTTCCCACCATTGCTGGGGGAGGCAATTCCCAGTGTCTGCAGTACTTTCTGCTTACTGAATAAACTTTTTTTTTCACATTAAAAAAAAAAAAGTTGTGCAAATCAGAAGAAATAAAATTATCTCTATTTGTAGATAACATGATCTTATATGTAAGAAAGCCCTAAGAAAATCTGCAAAACCACCAACACCAATATTAACAACAACAAAACAAGACAACAAAGCACTAGAGCTAGTAAAAACGTTCAGCAATGTTGTAGGATACAAGATTAACATAAAAATTAGCTGTATTTCTTTTTTGTTTTGTTTTGTTTTCGTTTTTGAACTCCATTTGAATTTATTGACTTTTTATTTAGATCTATTTTAAATATTTTTCTGTTGCAGTATTTTATAGGAAACATAAGACTCAATGAAAATTTCTGGAAGTCTTTCTCTGCACAGTTCCCTTCTTTCTTGTATATTGCCTTGCAAATTCTAGCTGTCATATCAGCTCTGATTTTTTTTTTACTTTTTATTGTTATGTTAATCACCATACATTACATCATTAGTTTTTGATGTAGTGTTCCATGATTCATTGTTTGTGCATAACACCCAATGCCCCATGCAGAACGTGACCTCTTTAATACTCATCACCAGGCTAACCCATCCTCCCACCCCCTCCCCTCTAGAACCCTCAGTTTGTTTTTCGGAGTCCATCGTCTCTCATGGTTCATCTCCCCCTCCGATTTTCCCCCCTTCATTCTTCCCCTCCTACTACCTTCTTTTTTTTTTTTCTTAACATAGATTGCGTTATTTGTTTCAGAGGTACAGATCTGTGATTAAACAGTCTTGCACAATTCACAGCGCTCACCATAGCACTTACCCTCCCCAGTGTCTATCACCCAGCCACCCCATCCCTCCCACCCCACCCCCCACTCCAGCAACCCTCAGTTTGTTTCCTGAGATTAAGAATTCCTCATATCAGTGAGGTCATATGATACATGTCTTTCTCTGATTGACTTATTTCCCTCAGCATAACACCCTCCAGTTCCATCCACATCATTGCAAATGGCAAGATCTCATTCCTTTTGATGGCTGCATAATATACCATTATATATATATATATATATATATATATATATATATATATATATATATATTATATATATACCATATCTTCTTTATCCATTCATCTGTCGATGAACATCTTGGCTCTTTCCACAGTTTGGCTATTGTGGACATTGCTCCTATAAACATCGGGGTGCACGTACCCCTTCGTAACACTACATTTGTACCTTTGGGGTAAATACCCAGTAGTGCAATTGCTGGATTGTATGGTAGCTCTATTATCAACTTTTGGAGGAACCTCCATACTGTTTTCCAGAGTGGTTGCACCAGCTTGCATTCCCACTAACAGCCTAAGAGGGTTCCCCTTTCTCCGCATCCCCACCAACATCTGTCATTTCCTGACTTGTTAATTTTAGCCATTCTGACTGGTGTAAGGTAGTATCTCATTGAGGTTTTGATTTGGATTTCCTGATGCCGAGCGATGTTGAGCACTTTTCCATGTGTCTGTTGGCCATTTGGATGTCTTCTTTGGAAAAATGTCTGTTCATGTCTTCTGCCCATTTCTTCATTGAGTTATTTGTTCTTTGGGTGTTGAGTTTGATAAGTTCTTTATAGATTTTGGATACTAGCCCTTTATCTGATATGTCATTTGCAAATATCTTCTCCCATTCTGTCAGTTGTCTTTTGGTTTTGTTGACTGTTTCTTTTGCTGTGCAAAAGCTTTTTATCTTGATGAAGTCCCAATAGTTCATTTTTGCCCTTGCTTGCCTTGCCTTTGGCGATGTTTCTAGGAAGAAGTTGCTGTGGCTGAGGTCGAAGAGGTTGCTGCCTGTGTTCTCCTTTAGGATTTGGATGGACTCCTGTCTCACATTTAGGTCTTTCAACCATTTTGAGTCTACTGTTGTGTGTGGTGTAAGGAAATGGTCCAGTTTCATTCTTCTGCACGTGGCTCTCCAATTTTCCGAACACCATTTGTTGAAGAGACTGTCTTTTTTTCCATTGGACATTCTTTCCTGCTTTGTCAAAGACGAGTTGGCCATAGAGTTGAGGGTCGATTTCTGGGCTCTCTATTCTGTTCCATTGATCTATGTGTCTATTTTTGTGCCAGTACCATACTGTCTTGATGATGACAGCTTTGTAATAGAGCTTGAAGTCCGGAATTGTGATGCCGCCAGCTTTGCTTTTCTTTTTCAACATTCCTCTGGCTATTTGGGGTCTTTTCTGGTTCCATACAAATTTTAGGATTATTTGTTCCATTTCTTTGAAAACAGTGGATGGTATTTTGATGGGGATTGCATTGAATGTGTAGATTGCTCTAGATAGCATTGACATCTTCACAATATTTGTTCTTCCAATCCATGAGCATGGAACTTTTTTCCATTTCTTTGTGTCTTCCTCAATTTCTTTCATGAGTATTTTATAGTTTTCTGAGTACAGATCCTTTGCTTCTTTGGTTAGATTTATTCCTAGGTATCTTATGGTTTTGGGTGCAATTGTAAATGGGATCGACTCCTTAATCTTTCTTCTGTCTTGTTGTTTGTGTATAGGAATGCCACTGATTTCTGTGCATTGATTTTATATCCTGCCACTTTACTGAATTCCTGTATGAGTTCTAGCAGTTTTGGTGTGGAGTCTTTTGGGTTTTCTGCATAAAGTATCATATCATCTGCAAAGAGTGAGAGTTTGACTTCTTCTTTGCCCATTTGGATGCCTTTGATTTCTTTTTGTTGTCTGATTGCTGTGGCTAGGACTTCTAATACTATGTTGAATAGCAGTGGTGATAGTGGACATCCCTGCCGCATTCCTGACCTTAGGGGGAAAGCTCTCAGTTTTTCCCCATTGAGAATGATATTCGCTGTAGGTTTTTCATAGATGGCTTTTATGATATTGAGGTATGTACCCTCTATCCCTATCCTCTGAAGAGTTTTGATCAAGAAAGGATGCTGTACTTTGTCAAATGCTTTTTCTGCATCTATTGAGAGGATCATATGATTCTTGTTCTTTCTTTGTTAATGTATTGTATCACGTTGATTGATTTGCAGATGTTGGTCATGGTGAATAATCCTTTTAATATACTGTTGGATCCTATGGGCTAGTATTTTGGTGAGAATTTTTGCATCCATGTTCATCAAGGATATTGGTCTGTAATTCTCCTTTTTGATGGGGTCTTTGTCTGGTTCGGGGATCAAGGTAATGGTAGCCTCATAAAACGAGTTTGGAAGTTTTCCTTCCATTTCTATTTTTTGGAATAGTTTCAGAAGAATAGGTATTAATTCTTCTTTAAATGTTTGGTAGAATGCCCCTGGGAAGCCATCTGGCCCTGGGCTCTTGTTTGTTGGGAGATTTTTGATGACTGCTTCAATTTCCTTAGTGGTTATAGGTCTGTTCAGGTTTTCTATTTCTTCCTGGTTCAGTTTTGGTAGTTGATACATCTCTAGGAATGCATCCATTTCTTCCAGGTTATCTAATTTGCTGGCATAGAGTTGCTCATAATATGTTCTTATAATTGTTTGTATTTCTTTGGTGTTGGTTGTGATCTCTCCTCTTTCATTCATGATTTTGTTGATTTGGGTCATTTCTCTTTTCTTTTTGATAAATCTGGCCAGGGGTTTATCAATCTTGTTAATTCTTTCAAAGAAGCAGCTCCTAGTTTCGTTGATCTGTTCTACTGTTCTTTTGGTTTCTATTTCATTGATTTCTGCTCTGATCTTTCTTATTTCTCTTCTCCTGCTGGGTTTAGGCTTTATTTGCTGTTCTTTCTCCAGCTCCTTTAGGTGTAGGTTAGGTTGTGTACTTGAGACCTTTCTTGTTTCTTGAGAAAGGCTTGTATTGCTATATACTTTCCTCTTAGGACTGCCTTTGCTGCATCCCAAAGATTTTGAACAGTTGTGTTTTTATTTTCATTGGTTTCCATGAATTTTTTAAATTCTTCTTTAATTTCCTGGTTGACCCATTCATTCTTTAGTAGGATGCTCTTTAGCCTCCATGTATTTGAGTTCTTTCCAACTTTCCTCTTGTGATTGAGTTCTAGTATCAAAGCATTGTCATCTGAAAATAGGCAGGGAATGATCCTAGTCTTCTGGTACTGGTTGAGACCTGCTTTGTGACCTAGGATGTGATCTATTCTGGAGAATGTTCCATGGGCACTAGAGAAGAATGTGTATTCCATTGCTTTGGGATGGAATGTTCTGAATATGTCTGTGAAATCCATTTGGTCCATTGTGTCATTGAAAGTCTTTATTTCCTTGTTGATCTTTTGCTTAGATGATCTGTCCATTTCAGTGAGGGGGGTGTTAAATTCCCCCACTATTATTGTTTTGTTGTCAATGTGTTTCTTTGCTTTTGTTATTAATTGGTTTATATAATTGCTTGCTCCCATGTTAGGGGCATAGATATTTACAATTGTTAGATCTTCTTGTTGGATAGACCCTTTAAGTAAGATATAGTGTCCTTCCTCATCTCTTATTACAGTCTTTGGTTTAAAGTCTAATTTGTCTGATATAAGGATTGCCATCCCAGCTTTCTTTTGGTGTCCGTTAGCATGGTAAATGGTTTTTCACCCCCCCACTTTCAATCTGGGGGTGTCTTTGGGTCTAAAATGAGTCTCTTGCAGACAGCACATCGATGGGTCTTGTTTTTTAATCCAATCTGATAGCCTGTGTCTTTTGATTGGGACATTTAGCCCATTTACATTCAGGGCAACTATTGAAAGATAGGAATTTAGTGCCATTGTATTGCCTGTAGGGTGACTGTTAATGTATATTGTCTGTGTTCCTTTCTGGTCTATGTTGCTTTTAGGCTCTCTCTTTGCTTAGAGGACCCCTTTCAATATTTCTTGTAGGGCTGGTTTCGTGTTCGCAAATTCCTTTAGTTTTTGTTTGTCCTGGAAGCTTTTTCTCTCTCCTTCTATTTTCAATGACAGCCTAGCTGGATATAGTATTCTTGGCTGCATATTTTTCTCGTTTAGTGCTCTGAATATATCATGCCAGTCCTTTCTGGCCTGCCAGGTCTCTGTGGATAGGTCTGTTGCCAATCTAATGTTTCTACCATTGTAGGTTACAGATCTCTTCTCCCGAGCTGCTTTCAGGATTTTCTCTTTGTCTCTGAGACTCGTAAGTTTTACTATTAGATGTCGGGGTGTTGACCTATTTTTATTGATTTTGAGAGGGGTTCTCTGTGCCTCCTGGATTTTGATGCCTGTTTCCTTCCCCAAATTAGGGAAGTTCTTCGCTATAATTTGCTCCAATATACCTTCTGCCCCCCTCTCTCTTTCTTCTTCTTCTGGGATCCCAATTATTTTAATGTTGTTTTGGCTTATGGTATCGCTTATCTCTCGAATTCTGCCCTCGTGATCCAGTAGTTGTTTATCTCTCTTTTTCTCAGCTTCCTTATTTTCCATCATTTGTTCTTCTATATCACTGATTCCCTCTTCTGCCTCATTTATCCTAGCAGTTAGCGCCCCCATTTTTGATTGCACCTCATTAATAGCCCTTTTGATTTTGACTTGGTTAGATTTTAGTTCTTTTATTTCTCCAGAAAGGGTTTCTCTAATAACTTCCATGCTTTTTTCAAGCCCAGCTAATATTTTTAAAGTCATGATTCTGAACTCTAGATCCGACATTGTACTAATGTCCTTATTGAGTAGGTCCCTGGCTGTCAGTACTATCTCTTGTTCTTTTCGTTGAGATGATTTTTTCCACCTTGTCATTTTGTCCAGAGGAGAATAGTTGAATGAGAGAACAAAATGCTAACAGGGTAACAACGTCCCCAGAAAATATACTCTAAACAAATCAGAAAAGACCTGAAACCAGGGTAAAAGAAAGGGAAAGAAAGAAAACAGAAAAAGAATAAAAATAAAAGAAAAAGATAAAAACAAACAAAAACAGAACAAAACAAAAAAAACCAGAATATGATCAAATATGATCAGGCTGGTGCATAGATCAGTGCCACACACTAGATTTTCGGTGTATTTTGGTCTGTTAGAAGAAAGTGCCTCCCAAAATTTTAAAGAAAAAAAACTTATATATGTACAAAAATAAGGGCTGATCTGATGAAGGGATGGGATATGACTGTAAAGATGAAAATTATAAATAATTTTATAAAAGCAATTGATAAGAAGTTGTTTAAAAAAAGAAAGAAGAGGGTTAAAAAAAAGAAAAGAAAAAAAGGGGAGAGAATGTGTTCAGGCAGGAGATTAGAACAAAGGCATACACTAGAGATTTAGGGTATATTTTGATCTGTTAGAAGAAACTGTATCTCAAAATTTTAAAGAGAGAAAAACATATATATATATGCCAAAAATAATGGTAACTACTATGAAGGGATAGAATATGACTCTAAAAATGAAAAATAAAAAATGTTTTTTTAGAAAAGGGACTGATAAGATGTTGGTTGAAAAGGGAAAAATAAAAATTCAAAAAAAAAAAAAGTTAAAAAAAACATTAACTTTTAAAGACTAAAGAATCATGGTAAAAAAGCCATGGAGTCTATGTGCAGTATTCCCCTAGCACTGGAGTTCTGCCGTTTTCATTGATCGGTAAACTTGGTCTTGGCCGGCTGTTCTTGCTGATCTTCTAGGGGAGGGGCCTGTTGCCGTGGTTCCCAAATGTCTTTGCCCGAGGCGGAATTGCCCCGCCCTTGCTCGTCCGGGCTAAGTAATCTGCTCGGGTTTGCTCTCAGGAGCTTTTGTTCCCTGTAAGCTTTCCCTACAGCTTTGCAGGACGAGAGTGAGAATGGCGGCCTCCCAATCTCCGCCCAGGAGGAGCCGAGTACTTGGGTCCCCGCTCCTCAGTGCGCCCCCAGAGAAAAGCAGTCAGTCACTCCCGTCTCCCCCATCTCCGGCCGTACTCCATGCTCACCCAGCCTGTGACCAAGCATTTCTGTCTCTGGCACCCGACCCCGTGTGGAGTCTCCAAACCCAGCAGATCCCTGCGGTGCACTCCCACGTCGCTCCTCCCAGGGGAGGAAGGGGAGTCTCCCCAGATCTGCCGCATGTTGGGTCCCTGCTGGAGGAGCAGTGGCCCGATTGTGCTGCAGATCACAGTTTATTGCAACCTGGAGCTGAGAGCCTGCTCCTCGGCTCCATCTCTGCAGCCGGCTTCCCTGCTCCGATACCTGGGAGCTCTGCCCCACTCAGGCACCCCTGGTCTTTCTGTGACCCTGAGGGTCCTGAGACCACACTGTGCCATGAGGGTTCCACCCCCCGCTTAGCCCCTGGAGCGACGTCCCTCAGTGCAGCAGAGTTCTAACAGTTCTGATTTTGTGCTCCGCTGCTCTATCACTTGCCAGAGGCAGCCGATGGAGGCCCCCTCCCCCGCTGTCTATCCTCCAGAATATTGCCTCGGATTCACTTCTTCGCACGTCCTACCTTCCAGAAAGTGGTTGCTTTTCTGTTCAGAGAGTTGTTGCTATTCTTTTCTTTGATCTCCTGTTGAGTTTGTAGGTGTTCAGGATGGTTTGATCCCTATCCAGCTGAATTCCTGAGACCAGACGAAATCCAGGTCTCCTATTCCTCTGCCCTCTTGCTCCGCCTCCTTAGCTATATTTCTATACAGTAGTAATGAACTATCCAAAAAGGAAATTAAGAAGCAATTTCATTTACAGTAGCATCAAAAAAGAGAATGCTGAGCGAAATAAGTCAAACAGAGAAAGACATGTATCATATGACCTCACTGATATGAGGAATTCTTAATCTCAGGAAACAAACTGAGAGTTGCTGGAGTGGGGGGTGGGGTGGGAGGGATGGGGTGGCTGGGTGATAGACACTGGGTAGGGTATGTGCTCTGGTAAGCGCTGTGAATTGTGCAAGACTGTTGAATCTCAGATCTGTATCTCTGAAATAAATAATGCAATATATGTTAAGAAAGAAAAAAAAAAAGAAGAAGATAGCAGGAGAGGAAGAATGAAGGGGGGAAATCGGAGGGGGAGATGAACCATCAGAGATGATGGACTCTGAAAAACAAACTGAGGGTTCTAGAGGGGAGGGGTGTGGGAGGATGGGTTAGCCTGGTGATGGGTATTAAAGAGGGCACGTTCTGCATGGAGCACTGGGTGTTATGCACAAACAGTGAATCATGGAACACTACATCTAAAATTAATGATGTAATGAATGGTGATTAACATAACAATAAAAAATTAAAAAAAAAATTAAAAAAAGAAACAACTTTAACCAAGATTATATAAAACCTGTACAGTGAAAACTACAAAACTCTATAGAAAAAACTAAAGAAGACTTAAATAAGTGGAAAGACATTGCACGTTTATGTATTAGAAGACTTAATACTGTCAAGATGACAATATTACCCAAAGTGATCTACAGATTCAATGCAATCCCTACAAAAATCCTACTGTCATTTTTTTTCAGAAATAGAAATATCCATCCTAACTTGCATACAAAAATTCAATGGAACTGAGATAACAAAACGATCTTGAACAAGAAGTACAAAATTGGAAACTCACCCTTACCAATTTTATACCTACTACAAAGCTACAGTAATAAAAACAGCGTGGTACTCACATAAGGAGAGACATATTGACAAAGGAATAGAATTGGAAGCCCAGAAATTAGCCCTTACCTACATGATCAATTACTTTTCACCAAGCATGCCAAGACGATTCAATGGGGAAGGAATAGTTTCTTTAACTAATGATGCTATTAGAAGCTGGATATGCACATGAAAAAGAATTAAGTTAGACTCTTGCCTTATACCATATAAAAATATTAATTCAAAATGGATTTAAGCCTTAAGTTTGAAGGCTAAAACTGTAAAACTCCTAGAAGAAAACACGGGGTAGGGGGTAAACTTTATGACCTTGGATTTATCAATGGTTCCTAAAATATGACATGAAAACCACAGGTGGTAAAAGATAAAATACATAAACTAAATTTTATCAAAATTTAAAACTTATGTGCATCAAAGGAAATTGTAAATATAACTAATGCTACTGACTTGTACACTTAAAAATGGTTGAAATTGCCATTTTATATTATGTATATTTTAGCACAATAAAAAAGTACTATATAATTTCACTTGATATTTTTTCTTTTTACCCATGGTTATTAAAATTTTTTTGTTGACTTCCCAAATATTAAGGCTTTCTAAAATACATTTTTGTTACTGATTTTTAATTTAGTCCTTTTTTGGTCAGAGTACAAATTCTATGTTTTCAATCCTTATATATTTATTGAGAATTATTTTATGGTCTAGCATATGATCTATCTTGATTCACATGTCCATGGACACTTGGCAAAGATATTCTTCAAGTGTTGGATATAGTGTTATATAAATGTCAAATTAGTGCATGGTATGATCAAATCTTCTACATATTTAACTACTTTTTTTGGTATCTACTTATTCTATAATTATGTGAGTTAAAATCTTCAGCTGTAACTGTAAGTTTGATTGTTGTCATCTTTAATCTGTTGATGTCTATTTTACATATTTTGAAGTTTCACTGTTAGGCTTTTAGGGTTGATAATTTTTTGGATGCATCAACCCTCTTTTGATTATTCCATAACCCCTTTATCTGCTAGTACTCCCGTTTTGAGGACAGCTTTATCTAATATTAATGTGAGTATAACAACTCCCTTATGATTAGTATTTATATATTGTATTTATATCCATCCTTTAATGTTACTGATCTGTGTCTACAGCTAAAGTATGTTTCTTATAACCAGTATGTAGTTTGGTCTTATTTGTTTATTACTTTTCAATCTAGTCTGACAATCTCTACTTTTTAATTGGGATATTCAGTCCTTGTATACACAGGACAATTATTGAGATGATTGACTTTATCTTATTGCTTTCTATTTGTCTCATATGTTCTTTTTTCGTTCTTTCTTTCGTGTGATTATTTTTCGTATTTTGTTTTATTTCCTCTATTGGCTTTTTAGCTATACTTCTTTGTTTTAATTTTTTAATTGTTAGTCTAGAATTACAATATGTACCCTTATCACAGTTTACCTTGAATTAGCATTTAACACTCCATATTGAAAGTAAGGAATTTAAAACAGTATAATTACTTTCCCCTGTCCTTTTCCTGTGCTAGTCTTGCCACATATTTTACTTCTGCATATGTTTGTTGTGAATTTTTATTAGGAATTGGGGTTGGATTTTGTTAAAATCTTTTTATGAATCTTTTGATATGATTCTATAGATTTTCTACTTTATTTTAATTATACGATGTATTATGTTAATTGGGTTTTCCATAATAAACCAACTTTGCATTACAGGGATAAATTCCAGAGAGTCATGGTGTATTGTTGAATTTGATATTATTTTGTAAAATATTTTTGCATCTATGCTTATAAGAGAGTCTGTTGGGCATTTTCATTGCTTCTGACGTTTTTGTCCTGCTTTGGTATCAAGGTAATATTGGCCCCCAAGAATGTTTTGGCACATCTTCCCTTCTTCTTTATTTTTGAAAAAGTTTATGTATGACTGGTATAATTTATTTCTTAAATGTTTGATGGCATTCACTAGTTAAGCCATCTGGGCCTAGACTCTTCTTGGGAATATATATAATTACTAATTTATTTTTTTATTTTATATAACTCTATTAAGATTTTCTATTTTTTTGGTGTCAGTTGGTCATTAATGCTTTTTTGGACTTTATTTCTCTATGTTGTTAAACTTGTTGGCATAGACTTGTTTATAATATTACCTTAAAGTCCTTTTTAATTTCTGTTGAATCTGTTGTAAAGTCAGACCTTTTGTTCCTGATATTGGTAATCTGTGTCTTTTCTTTTTCATCTTGATGAGTCTAGTTAAAGTTTTGCAAAATTTGTTGATCATTTCAAAGATATAACTTTGGGTCCCATTGTTTTCTTTGTTATATTTCCCATTTCATTAATTATTGTTCTGATTGCTATTATTTCTTTTTTTCTATTTCCTTTGCTTCTTTTCCTAATTTCTTAGATTGAAAGGTTAGATAATTCATTTGAGACCTTTCATAAATCTCCCTCTAAGCATTGCTTTAGCTTCTTTCCATAAATTCTGATTTGTTGTGTTTTCATTTTCAACCAATTCAAGATATTTTCTAACTTCCTTTGTTATTTCTTATTGGAACCATGGATGATTCAGAGTGGATTTTTTAAAATATGTGTCCGTTTAATTTTTGAATACATACATGTAGACATATCTGTTATCTTAGACTGGGTTTTCTGACGCAAAAATTAGATGTTTTATTTTAGAGATGAAACCAAGAGAAACAAGGGTGAGAAAAAGAGAAATAAGGGCTATTTGGGCCTGAGGGAGAGGCCACAGGGTATGGTTGATGGCTGCCACAGAATACATGGTTAAGCATACATGAGATGGGTAGCACTGAGGAAATTAAGAGCTGGTGAGTGAAATTCGTGTCAGATCTATTGACATATAATTATAAACTTAGAAAATCATTGGGAAAAATCCACACAAAAAATTAACTTCTGGGAAGAGTATGGCATGAGCAGAAGAGGGGACTAATATTGTTTTGCATGACTTTTAGTAGTGGCATTGTGGTGCTCGCTTCGGCAGCACATATACTAAAAATAGTAGTGGCATTGTGGATTATTTTGACATTTTTGGTGTGTGTTTGCAAAATTAGGAAAAAGGATTCTTAGTATGAAGAAATTATTGTATGGACATATGATGGAATTCTTGATAGCTATTAAAATGCAAGTTGAAAAATATTACTTAATTATATAAAACAACTTTTTTTCCCATGATATATTAAGTGAAAATATATATTAAATGGAAATACATAAACAATATATAAAGAAAACAATAGAGAATATAGTAGATATTTAAGGATTTTAAATAGAGATTTCTTTTTTTTTAAAGATTTTATTTATTTATTTATTTATTTATTTATTTATTTGATAGAGAGAGAGAGAGAGAACAAGCAGGGAGAGTGGCAGGCAGAGGTAGAGGGAGAAGCAGGCTCTCTGCTGAATAAGGAGTCTGATGTGGGACTTGATCCCAGGACCTGAGATCATGATCTGAGCAGAAGGTAGTCATTTAACCAACTGAGCCACCCAGGCACCCTAAATAGGGATTTCTTAAATATCTTCTATCAGTGTCTGACCATTTAGATGAAGTATTGAAAGATATGACTAGAAATAAATAACATAAGGAAAAATATACAAATTATATGAGACTGAATGAGTAGTTATCATAAACAATAAGTAGATTTTAGAGAAATAATTCTGTATGAATAAAACTTGTGGAAGAAGCAGTAGTTTAGGGCACTGACAAATATAGTTTTGAATCTTACCACTGCCATATTAGAATTAATCCTGTTTGAATTCCCATTTTCTTACCTGTTAATAAAAAAAAGCAATATCTTGTTTTTATAGGATTTTCATTATGATGAGTAACAAGGATATATTTAGAAGATTTTGAATAAATGGAAGGGGTAAGGATTTAGTAATAATGGAGAAAGTGTAAACAACTTCCTTTGATGGTAGGAAATGAAGGAAATTTGCTTACAATGCTCTTGTCTTTTCCCATTTTAATTTCTTTATTGTTTTGGTAATTGGTTAGTTACTAGCACTCTCTAAAAACTCAAAAAAGAATCCCAGGATTCAAAGCTAAGCCTCAATATTTACAAAGGTAATGAGTCTGTCAGCCATGGGAAGTCAAGTGCTCTTACTGTTTGGTATTGCTAACCTCAAACCTAACCTAAAGGGACACCTTTCTTGGGGGATAACAGTTCATTTGTCTTCATGCTAACTTCATCAAGGAATTTTCCTGTGCAGAAAACAGCTAGTTTCACTAAGCTCTGTGTGTGCAGTGTTTTTTATGTAGTGCACTGACAGCTAGTAACCGAACCTAATCCATCAAACTCATTTCACCTAAGACCTCAAGTATAACTCCAATTCTGATCCTTAAGGTAAAGGCGTCACTGAAGTACTTAGTTCCTGACCTTTTGTTTTTGAACACATAGTACCCTGGGGTTTGGGGTATGGGAAATGTATATTTCTTTTTTTGTCCTGAGAAATACAGTCATTATTTTTGGGTGTTGCATTTAAAAGTATTATGTTTGCCCTAAAATTTTCTTATAATAGCTGCAATGTTGTTCAAGCAGCCTTTGACAGAGTTGCTTCTTTGCACTAGTAGGTTTACAGTTTAGTAAGCTGCATGCTTTTTATTCACTCTTCATTGAATGGTTGAATCTTTGGGGAATATTACATTATTTTTGGTAAGAGAAAAATATCAGGTATTTTAGGTTTGTCTGAGTTTCTGAAACTAACCATTCAAATTTGGTTGTATAGCATTGATCTGTAAAAAATATCAACTTTTCTCATTACACCATGTATTTTTTTTATCCCCTTTATCTTTTTTTCTCCATCCCTCCCCATCCACCTCCCCCCTGGCAGCTGCCAGTTCTCTTCTATTGTGCCATGTATTTTTAAAGCATTTCTGTACGTGTGCGATAGATGTATGGTCACACTGGCTCAGCATTATTTCTGCCACCTGTTCAAATCCTTAACTCCTGAGGAGGCCCTAAAACAGGCATTTGGGAACTACTTCTGCACCACAGAGTGGTTGTCCTTTGCTTTTTCATATGTTTGTGGGATGACTTGGTGTTTTCTGGGGAACAGAAATCATTTACAAATATAGAAATATTCAGTAATATTTACTCTGTAGATAGGTGCTATCGAACAGCAAAAGGAATGAATTAAAAAAAAAAACATTAAAACCTAAGCATTATTTCTGTCAATAAGTTAGTTGAAGTTATTCTGCTATTTATGATCCTACCTCAGAACAGTAAGACTCCTACTATATAACTGACTACTATTTTATGTGGGGGGAGTTAATAACTTAGGAAGGAAACTTAAGACTTTTGGTCAATGTCTTTTAAAAATAAAAACCAGCATTATATTATGACAGAATTTTTACTTACATTAGTTTTAATTTTTAAGTGGGTGGAGGGGCAAAGGGAGAGAGGGAGAGAGAGAATCTTAAGCAGGTTCCACACCCAGTATGTGAGCCCGATGCAGGGCTCAATCTCACAATCCTAAGATCATGACCTGAGCCAAAATCAAGTGTCAGATGCTTAACTGACTGAGCCACCCAGGCACATCACATTGGTTTTACTTTTAACACTCAAAACCATGATGGACCAACTCTGACTTTCAAAATTAGTCTCTAATATTACTTCAAAGCAAACGAGAACAGCAAATATTCCCAGACTCAAACAAGTTTTAGAATTTTCTTAAAAAAAAAAGACAAGATAGGGCGCCTGGGTGGCTCAGTCTGTTAAGCGTCTACCTTCAGCTCAGGTCGTGATCCCAGAGTCCTGATCCCAGAGTCCTGGGATCGAGCCTGCATAGGGTTCTTTGCTCAGTGGGGAGCCTGCTTCTCCCTCTCCCTCTGTCTGCCTCTCCCCCTGCTTGTGCGTTCTCTTTCTCTCTGTCAAATAAATAAATAAAATCTTAAAAAAAAAAAACTGACATGATTATTATAACTAGCATAAGTCATATTACAGAATGCTGTTTAAATTTCTCAGATCTTTAAGGGAAATAAGATATTTTATTAAGTTTTATGAAAAAAGGAGAGTATTTTTGAGTCTTGATAATGCTTCAATCTCTAAAAAAACCCAAAATTAATATGGATGTCAAAACTCTGGCATAATGATTATAAGAACAGAAGTATTTATTTGGATAGTAATATTTGACCATAGTTGCAACTTTCCAACAAATTATAATTATTACTTTCATCAAATTTCAACTAGAATTTAATATCTTTGATATAAGTTGAAATAAGTATTTGCAGAAGGCCAAATCTGAATTAAGAATATACAAGTTCTTAACCTTTTGTATTTCCAAGTTTAAGTGTCTCATTTAAAATAGGCTTGGGGTACCTGGGTGGCTCAGTCGGTTAAGTGTTCACTCTTGATTTCGGCTCAGGTCATGATCTCAGAGTCGTGAGATTGAGCTTGAGTGGGGTTCCCTGCTCAGTGGGGAGTCTGCTTGAGGTTCTTTCTTTCCCTCTCCCTCTGCCCCATCTCCTGCTCTTTCTCGCCCACCCACTCTCTCTCTCAAATAAATAAATAAAATCTTTAAAAAAATAAATAAAATAAAAATAGGCTTAAAGATAATAAAACATACGTGTAAGTTTTATCCAATATGTGGGTCACTTTGGAAAACTGTAGGGATTTTTTAAAAAGATTTTATTTATTTATTTGACAGAGAAAGACACAGTGAGAGAGGGAACACAAGCAGGGGGGTGGGAGAGGGAGAAGCAGACTCCCTGCAGAGCAGGAAGCCCGATGAGGGGCTTGATCCCAGGACCCTGGGATCATGACCTGAGCCAAAGGCAGACGCTTAACGACTGAGCCACCCAGGCACCCCTGCAGGGATTTATTTTTTTAAGCAAGCATCTACTGTTTAATGAAACACATGAGATTAAAACATTAAAAATCTTTGAACACAATCACTTACTTTGGGGGGCCCAAAAGATGGGGACATTTGCAATTCAGTTTTATAAGAAAGATGAAAAAGTTTGTACTGGGCTAAATCATTTGGTAAATTTTTCCCAAATCATGGCTCAGTAAAATTTTCTTTCTTTTTTTTTTTAATTGATGTTCAAATGCCATCTCGACAATTATTATGTTGTTCCTCATTGTTCCTAGACAACACCATTTTTTTTTTTTTTTTTTTTTTTTTTTTTGTGCAGGTCTCTGCATCACAAGAGAATAAAAGTACCTGCCTCCCTAAATAAGGAAATTCAGGCATTGGTTTCTTGGTGGCTCTTCAAGAGAATTCAAAAATGAATAATTTTGTCAATTAGCTGTGTTTTTTTCTTTATGATAAAATATTAGTTTAAGTGATCTTTTATAGATAAATAGGATATTATTTCAACTGAATAAACTCATTATTTTGGCCTCACGTTCAATACATCCTTAGAGTTCCTTACTTATATATATATATGTATATATATATATATATATATATATATATATATACCTTTAAACCCCTCCTCAATACTAGTTTTCTAATTGGCAGATTTCAGATTTTTTTCACTGTGGTTTTGCCTGGCTAGGTATAGTCTCAACTTTTACTCCAGGTCAGCCTTATTCACAGACTAATTAAATGATCGAAGATATTTTGAAGGCGGTGGGGAAAGACCTTGTTGACCTAAAATATCTTGTTTCCCACTAGCTATGATCCTCAGTTTTTCATTCACAGATTCCTTTTTGTAGGTCACAGCTAGGTTCTCTGAGAACTATTTATTATCAAGTACGTATCGGTAATATAATAAACGTGTTGAGAGACTTTTTTTTTTTTTTTTTTTTTTAGCAAACAGAGCACTGGGGGAACAAAGAATAACAGTGTTTCTGCTCTCAAAGACCTCACAACATAATGAGGAAGAAAAACTTTAAGTGGATAACTTAAATATTTACCCATGTACTGTAGGAACATAGAGGAGACTCACTTATTATAACCTGTGCCTGGGGGCTGCATCGGAGAAGACTGGAAGATCTGACCCATGATATCTAGGCTCCTAAAGATAAGCAAAAGCTTGCCTGGTGTCAAGGTGTGTATGTATGTGTGAGAGTGCATTGTGGGCAGGGAAGTTGAGACAGATGGATGGTAGAGGGATGAAATGCATTCCAGCCAAATTCCAGTAACACATATTAATATGCTTTAAAAAGGCATGAAGTAATATTGTATCTGAGGGATTGAATGAAAAAGTCATAGAATTCTAAGAAGAAAGTAGTAGGAAAAGAAACTAAGGTGAGTGGGTGAGGGTATAGCAGGCTTTCTATTTCATGCTAGGGATTATGGCCTTTATCCTTTAGATGATAGACTAACATTAAAGCAGTATAATGACAAGGTTAGATCTGAAGTTCAGATCAGTCATTTCAGCAAAAATGCAGAGAAATGAATTTCAGGAAGCCAAGTCTAGAATGTGGTAGGTATTGGCTATGAGGCTATGGTGACACTCCCGCCTTGAATAATGGCAATGGTAAAATGTAAAGAGAGAGGATGACTAATTTGAGGGGTGAAAGCCAGCCATGTTTTCTTTCCACCATTAACCTTTTAGTGTAAATTGATTTGTTAGATTAGAGGAGCACAGGACATGGAGAAGTTAAACAGTGTGTGTGTGTGATGGAGTAGTGGTGAAGATTAAATGTGTTAATACACATGGACAGTGCCCTTAATTGTTGGCTATTGTTATTCTTATTATCATAGAGCAGGGAAGAGTAAAAATCTGAATGAGTTATTGACCTCAACAGACAAGCATCAGTGGAGAGCTGCACTCATGGTCTGGATCCCGGGGACATGGATCTCTTAGAAGGACATGTGCTAAAAAGGAAGGGATGTAAGAGAAGTAGTCTTAGTATCTATGGACAAATGGAAACTGTCTTGCAGGATAAAACTAGTGCTTTAAGGAAACACAGCAGAAGTAGGGAGTGCTTTGAGTCATTTCATGTAGAGATAAAAAAAGATGTTTGGATAAGTCACTGCTTCTGCCTCTTCCCTAAATTGCAGCAGGATGCTTTCAGAACCCCCTTAAAGTAAGTGTCATTGCATTCTGTCTTCTCCTGCCATGCTCTGAAAGTACACAACGAAGATGCAAGAGCATGTGGATAGAAATCCATAGATGGGCCACGTGTACATTCCATCAGCATTTTGCTTTGCTCAAGGATTTTTGTTGGACCTAAAAAAAACTCTGATCTGTTTGGAAAGAGGATTTGCATTTGCAAATAGATTTGCAGGCAGATCCAACAGGCAGCATTTTGCCATTTGCAAATCCACTTGAAACATCTGGGTCCCTGTCTAGCCCCCAAATTTTTATATAAGTGGATGACCCTAGGATCTTAGTTTTGGACCTTATTTTAAAAATCAAGATAAATGCTAAGTAATTTGCATAATTTTCATTTTGAAAGCACACCCTGTGCTGTTAACAAAATAAAAGAACCTACAGAAACTAAGCTTTTTCTGTTAAAGAAGAATTAAATAAGTGAAATCAATAAAGAAACAACAATAAAAGTGCCTTGACTTTGTTAACTGGAGAAAACTGTGTGTCATTTCAGTGAAATAAGCTTGCTAATGAGAGTTTTAATTTAGACTAAAATTCTACCTATTCTCTTAATGATAAAAGGCATTAAAAGAACTGCATTGACTACTTATTTATTATGGATCTGAAGCTATATCCTCTATATAACTTTATTATATAAAAATAAAGCAGGTTCTTCTCTAGTTTTAAAAAGAGTATTATAATATAGTCAATATAAAATTTACTCAGACTAAATTTATACTGTACCAATAGACTGTAAGAATTCCATTA
Source organism: Halichoerus grypus (assembly GCF_964656455.1). Classification (NCBI taxonomy): domain Eukaryota; kingdom Metazoa; phylum Chordata; class Mammalia; order Carnivora; family Phocidae; genus Halichoerus; species Halichoerus grypus. The sequence continues at coordinate 91,240,875 of NC_135717.1, forward strand.
ATGCTCCATTGATAACATCAATGAAGAAAAAGGCAAAATGGATGCATCGCTTCTGCTCCACTGGGTCTGTAATGAAGCAGCTGCTGTCTTTTTAAACAGCTTTGGGTTTTTGTTGTTGTTGTTGTTTGTTTTGTTTTGTTTTTTTTTTTCCCCAAGCATCACTTGGTATATTGCAAGAATCTCCAGAAAAATATCTTTTGACCTTGTGGCCCTCCCTTTTATTATTTGTGTTTTTTTCAAGAACCATGGCCTTCTATTTGCCACTGTGGCACTGTGCAGTAATTTGAAATGTACAATGGAAATTTCAAATAGAAAAGCAGAGTTTGAGATTGATCCTGTCAAAAGCATCTGTGCCAATGAATCCTAATATTTTAGGAATGTTGTCCTTTAGAACGTCTCACTGCCTTTAATGATATCATGGAGAACTTGTTAAAGGAGTGGAAATCTCAATCTTTTTTTTTCTTGGTAAAAAAAAAGGTATATGGAGCTTTCTACAATGGCACAATTAATATTTTGCTAAACTGTCAAACCATGGTGATAAGCTGGATTCCTAGCCAGTTAACCTGTTCATTTCAGCTATTGGCATGACACTGACTGTATTACCAAATCTATCAGGCAGCAATTTACTCTCCTAAGGTGGCGTAAGTGAATGGCCAGGTCTTTTGTAGTTAGTTCAGTGTGTGTGTGTGTGTGTGTGTGTGTGTGTGTGAGAGAGAGAGAGAGAGAGAGAGAGATTTGACAACTTCCACACATCCACCCCAAAAGATAGGAAATATTTCAAGGCTAGGATTTTTAAATAAGAGAATTTACATTTCTGAAATTATGATGCCATGGATGACCACATTAATAAGAATGGGCAATACATGTAAAGAAGCAAAAGAAAAATATAATGAATATACTAAATTAGCTGCAAAAAAAAAAAAAGGAATAAAAAACACTGCTTGAACAATGATCACATTTAAGCTACCTTTCTAAAATGTAACCTCTAAAAGATGAAGTTTTAGTTTCTCATGATGTAAAAATACTTGGCACACTGTAGATACTCAAAGCATACTCTCATGATTTTCAACCATAATTCTCCTGAATTCCCAAATGTGGCATTGATTCCTTATGGGATATTACTCTTAGATGATCTACTTTAGAATTAGGATGTCCAATAATTATTCTTCCTTGACTCTTTTATCCATTAAAACCCCTGCTGCACTCCCATGTGAACTCTGACAATAAAGACATTATTTCAGTGAATGGTACCACCATTTATCTATTGCCAACATCAGCCACTTGGATATCATCCTGGATTCCTTCTTTGTAGTCTACATCAAATCAGTCACCCTGACCTATTAATTTTCCATCTAACACAGCTCTCAATTCCATCCATTATCCCTCACCATTCTGTCACCCTTTATGTTTTAGGTTCTCAGTACTTTTCCCTTTGATTCTTGATTATTCCATTTGACTATACATCAAAAGTTTACCTTTCTTAGTCTTGCTCATTTCCTTCTAATTCATTCTTTACACCATTGTCAATGACCTTTCTAAAATGTCAAACTGAATATGTCACTTATTTACTTTAAAAGGTATCAATGGTTTTCCATTATGTTAAAGATAAAATCAGAATTCTAGCTTATGCCAGGCTCTTCATGATCTGCCTTCTGGCTCCCTCCCAGAATTATCTTTTCTCTGTTCTTATTGGTTCCAATCTTATTTGGAACCTTATTGGTTCCAAACTACTTGCAGTTTCTCAAATGTGCCATATTTTTCTTGCCTCTTTGCATTTGTATGTACTACTTCTTATGCATGGAATTTTTTTTTTTGTCCTCCATGATCAGTTCCAACACTCTACTACTACACAGGCATCATCTCTTTATGAAGTGTTCCCTGATCTTCATGCTCTAGGTTTGGTTTCTACATAGCATCCAGTGTATACTTTTGGCTTAGCATTCATCATATAATACTCATTTGCTTGTTTCTTCTACTGGAAAATGAGCTTGCTGGTCATGGTGAATGTGTCTTAAATCTATCTCCAGCAGCTTTTGTTATGCTTGATTTGTGGAATTAATTCATCATTCATTCATTCGCTCATTCAACAAATATTAATTGAGAAGTTACTATTTGTCAGCAATTGTTCTAGTCATTGGAATAGGCAATGCACAAGCTCTTATGTTATGGGTTGACTTCTGTTTCCCAAATCTAAGCTTTTCTGGTTGGCAATACATTATGTATATTGTCACACATCATTTTTGGGAAAAGTTAGAGCTATCCATGATTCCACGGGAAAAGGACAACTAGAGGATTTGCATATGGAACTCTCCTGGACTCTGCACCATGCTCCTATGCTTCATGCTTTGTTGATTTTAATCTGTATCCTTTCATTGTAATAAATTGTAAACATGAGGACAACTTTAAATCAGTTCTGTGAGTCTTTTCAGCAAATTATTGAATCTGAGGGTGGTCTCAGGAACTTCCAAACTTCCAGATCATGTCAGAAGTGAGGGTGGTTTTGGAAACTCCTCAACTTTTCAAATGTTGAGAAGTGTAGAAGGTACATTAAATATTTATGAACATTACTCTGCCTGCCACTACCCTCCATTGTCTATTTTCCATACAGTCGCTGCATCCTTTAAAAATGTAAATCATTTTGCTTATCTGCTCAAAACTCTCCAATGACTTCTAGTTTATATAAGATGAATTATAATGTGTTAATACAGATTACAAAGGACATATTTAATATATCTTCCAAATTGTTTGATATCAGAGCCAATTGCTTTCTTTGATCATGTAATGGTTATAGCCCAACTGGCCTTCCTTGACTATGCTCTGTCTTAGGGATTTTGAACTTGCTGCTCTCTATGCCCTTAATATTCTTTTCACTGTTTTCCCATGTATCACTTTTCTGGTACTTTCTCCAGTACCTCCTACTTTAATGTGCTCCTTAAATTCCCATAATAATTTCCATAGGGCCATGCCCCATACAAGCATCATTTTATTAGTGCAACTTTCCATTGCCCATCTGCCTGACGATATGGTCAAACCATTGGCCACCACTTGTGAATCAGTAAAAACCTAAACATAGTGGGCTCTTATAATTATTCAATTCTCCCATCACTACAAGGAAAACAGCATGTAAATCATCCCATTGAACTGATTTTATCTTACCTTCTTTAATCAGTCTTTGCACCCATTGGTCTTAGTGTCACAGTATTCCAAGTAGGATGCTCTTTTTCCACTTTGGAACTGCCATCTATAAACCAAGCAGCTTGTTGTTGGTCAATAGAGATCTGTTCATAGGGTACCACCCACATGATTATAGGATCCAGCAGCTGCTCATGTGGTTCCAAAGTCAGTCCAAGGGAAAAAGAGACTACCTATCTGAGAATATAATGAGCACCTACTTGCATTCCCTTGGGAGATTGTTTCTGCACAAACCATTTCTATTTTATTAAGAAATTCTAGGTACTGTCCTCTCCATGAAAGCCTTTCTCCAACAGTACCTAAGACATTATGGTTATTTCAGTTTTTGAGATTATTTTACGTCTTTCAGTCATAGGAGCAGTTTCAATTAATGTCCAACAGCAAGCTCAGATTTGTTATCCAAATAACTATATTGCATAGTTATATAATCATAAGAAGGAAGGAAAATATCATCAGAAAAAAACATAAGAAAATTCACCTTGGCAGAAAGGTCTAAAAAGGCTTCCCTGAGAAATTGAAACATATGTTGATGTCAGATTATCTTAGCTAGATAAGGAAGACTGTCTCAGGCAGAAGAAATACTGTGTGCAGAGACCCTGAGTTGGGAAAAAGCTTGGCACATTTAAGCATCTGAAACAACAGCTTTAGCATAGTGAATTTGGGAGAGTGGGTCAAAATGAAGCCAAAGAGATACAGAAAGCTATAGGTTTTGGGAAGCTAATTCTTATTTTTCCTTATTTTATGAACATTATAATTAATTTTTTAAAAACCCCATATACTTTGAGAGAGAAAAAGGCAAATTAGGGAGTTCATACCCATGAACAGAAGGAAATATTATTTCCTAGATATTATTTATCTTCTCCATAGTAGACACGTTTATACATAACCTTAATCAGAGAGAGAGATAGAAAATTTTGCAAAACCAAGGATATTGCAGATTCTCCTGGTGGTTAATGTGACTCTAGAAACTTTGTAGACTCGAGGAAGGGCTACCTTTTCAAAACATGAGCTGGAAGGCATCTTCCAAATGTGTCTCTTGAAGGACAAAAAAAATTTGAGACAAAAATGTGATATAAAATGGATCATGTGGGTTTATTACTCCTGTTTTATTCCTTTGAACTTCCCTGTGAGTGAAAAACGCATGGGAAAAAATAACGAATAAAAGAGAAAAAAAGAAAAAAAAGAAAAAATGTCAGGTCTACTTCAACTTTGTAAATCTAAACCTTTCTTTTTTCTTTTCTTTTCTTTTTTTTTAATTTTATTATATTATGTTAGTCACCAAACAATACATCATTTGTTTTTGATGTGGTGATCCACGATCCATTGTTTTCGTATAACACCCAGTGCTCCAAGCAGTACGTGCCCTCCTTAATACCCATCACCGGGCTAACCAATCCCCCCTCCCCTCTAAAACCCTGTTTGTTTCTCAGAGTCCATAGTGTCTCATGGTTCATCTCTCCCTCCAATTCCCCCCCTCATTTTTCCCTTCCTTGTCCTAATGTCCTCCATGCTATTCCTCATGTTCCACAAATAAGTGAAACCATATGATAATTGACTTTCTCTGCTTGACTTATTTCACTTAGCATAATCTCCTCCAGTCCCATCCATGTTGATGTAAAAGTTGGGTATTCATCCTTTCTGATGGCTGAGTAATATTCCATTGTATATATGGACCACATCTTCTTTATCTATTCATCTGTTGAAGGGCATCTCGGCTCTTTCCACAGTTTGGCTATTGCAGACATTGCTGCTATGAACACTGGGGTGCATATGGCCCTTCTTTTCACTACGTCTGTGTCTTTGGGGTAAATACCCAGGAGTGCAATTGCTGGGTCATAGGGTAGCTCTATTTTTAAATTTTTGAGGAACTCCACACTGTTCTCCAAAGTGGCTGTACCAACTTGCATTCCCACCAACAGTGTAAGAGGGTTCCCCTTTCTTCACAACCTCTCCAACATTTGTTGTTTCTTTCCCTGTCCATTTTTGCCATTCTAACTGGTGTAAGGTGGTATCTCAATGTGGTTTTGATTTGGATTTCCCTGACGGCTAATGATGATGAACATTTTTTCATGTGTCTGTTAGCCATTTGTATGTCTTCTTCAGAGAAGTGTCTTTTCATATCTTCTGCCTACTTTTTGACTTGATTATTTGTTTTTTGGGTGTTGAGTTTGAGAAGTTCTTCATAGATCTTGGATACCAGCCCTTTATCTGTAGTGTCATTTGCAAACATCTTCTCCCATTCCGTGGGTTGCCTCTTTGTTTTGTTGACTGTTTCCTTTGCTGTGCAGAAGCTTTTTATCTTGACAAAGTCCCAAAAGCTCATTTTTGCTTTTGTTTCACTAGCTTTTGGAGACGTATCTTGAAAGAAGTTGCTGTGGGCGATGTCAAAGAGGTTACTGCCTATGTTCTCCTCTAGGATTTTGATAGATTCCTGTCTCACATTGAGGTCTTTCATCCACTTTGAGTTTATCTTTGTGATTGGTGTTAGAGAATGGTCGAGTTTCATTCTTCTGCATGTGGCTGTCCAATTTTCCCAGCACCATTTATTGAAGAGACTGTCTTTTTTCCATTGCATGTTTTTTCCTGCTTTGTCAAAGATTATTTGACCATAGAGTTGAGGGTCCATATCTGGGTTCTCTATTCTGTTCCATTGGTCTATATGTCTGTTTTTGTGCCAGTACCATGCTGTCTTGGTGATCACAGCTTTGTAATATAGCTTGAAATCGGGCAATGTGATGCCCCCAGCTTTGTTTTTCTTTTTCAACATTTCCTTGGCGATTCGGGGTCTTTTCTGATTCCATACAAATTTTAGGATTGTTTGTTCCAGCACTTTGAAAAATGTCATTGGAATTTTGATCGGGATGGCATTGAAGGTATAGATTGCTCTGCATAGCATAGACATTTTAACAATGTTTATTCTTCCGATCTGTGAGCATGGAATATTTTTCCATCTTTTTGTGTCTTCTTAATTTCTTTCATGAGTGTTTTGTAGTTCCTAGAGTATAAATCGTTTACCTCTTTGGTTAGGTTTATTCCAAGGTATCTTATGGTTTTTGGTGCTATTGTAAATGGAATTGTTTCTCTAATTTCTCTTTCTACAGTTGCGTTGTTAGTGTATAAGAAAGCAACTGATTTCTGTGCATTGATTTTGTATCCTGCCACATTACTGAATTGCTGGATGAGTTCTAGTAATTTGGGGGTGGAGTCTTTTGGGTTTTCCACATAAAGTATCATGTCGTCTGCAAAAAGAGAGAGTTTGACTTCTTCTTTGCCAATTTGAATACCTTTTATTTCTTTTTGTTGTCTGATTGCTGTTGCTAGGACTTCTAGTACTATGTTGAACAACAGTGGCGAGAGTGGGCATCTTTGACGTGTTCCTGATCTTAAGGGAAAGGCTCTCAGCTTTTTCCCATTGAGGATGATATTCGCTGTGGGTTTTTCATAGATGGATTTTATGAACTTGAGGAATGTTCCCTCTATCCCTATACTCTGAAGAGTTTTAATCAGGAAAGGATGTTGTATTTTGTCAAATGCTTTTTCTGCATCAATTGAGAGGACCATATGGTTCTTCTCCCTCCTCTTATTAATATGTTCTATCACATTGATTGATTTGCGAATGTTGAACCACCCTTGCATCCCAGGGATAAATCCTGGATGATCCTTTTAACGTATTGTTGGATCCTATTAGCTAGGATTTTGTTGAGGATTTTGGAATCCATATTCATCAGGGATATTGGTCTGAAATTCTCCTTTCTTGATGGGGTCTTTGCCTGGTTTAGGGATTAAGGTAATGCTGGCCTCATAGAATGAGTTTGGAAACTTTCCTTCTGTTTCTATTTTTTGAAACAGCTTCAGTAGAATAGGTATTATTTATTCTTTGAATGTTTGGTAGAATTCCCCAGGGAATCCATCAGGCCCTGGACTCTTGTTTTTTTGGGAGGTTTTTGATCACTGCTTCAATCTCGTTACTGGTTATTGGCCTATGCAGGTTGTCAATTTCTTCCTGTTTCAGTCTTGGCAGCTTATAGGTTTCCAGGAAGGCCTCCATTTCATCTAGATTGCTCAGTTTATTGGCATATAGTTGTTGATAATAATTATTTCTATTTCCTTGGTGTTAGTCGTGATTTCTCCCCTTTCATTCATAATTTTATTAATTTGGGTCCTTTCTCTTTTCTTTTGGGTAAGTCTGGCCAGTGGTTTACTGATCTTATTAATTCTTTCAAAGAACCAACTTCTAGTTTCGTTGATCTGATCTACTGTGTTTCTGGTTTCTAATTCATTGATTTCTGCTCTAATTTTAATTATTTTTCTTCTAATGCATGGCTTAGGCATCGTTTGTTGCTTTTTCTCTAGTTCTTTAAGGTATAGAGTTAGTTGGTGAATTCGGGATTTTTCTATTTTTTTGAGTGAGGCTTGGATGGCTATGTATTTCCCCCTTAGGACCGCCTTTGCAGTATCCCATAGGTTTTGGACCAATGTGTTTTCGTTCTTATTGATTTCCATGAATTGTTTAAGTTCTTCTTTGATTTCCTGGTTGACCCAAACATTCTTGAGCAGGGTGGTCTTTAGCTTCCAAGTGTTTGAATTTCTGCCAAATTTTTTCTTGTGATTGAGTTCCAGTTTTAGAGCATTGTGGTCTGAGAATATGCAGGGAATAATCTCAATCTTTTGGTATCGGTTGAGACCTGATTTGTGACCCAGTATGTGGTCTATTCTGGAGAAAGTTCCATGTGCACTCGAGAAGAATGAGTATTCTGTTGTTTTAGGGTGGAATGGTCTGTAAATATCTATGAGGTCCATCTGGTCCAATCTATCATTCAAAGCTCTTGTTTCCTTGTTGATTTTCTGCTTAGATGATCTGTCCATTGCTGAGAGTGGAGTATTGAGGTCTCCTACAATTAACGTATTGTTATCAATATGACTCTTTATTTTGGTTAACAGTTGGCTTATGTAGATAGCTGCTCTCATGTTGGAGGCATAGATATTTACAGTTGTTAGATCTTCTTGTTGGATAGACCCTTTAAGAATGATATAGTGTCCTTCTGTGTCTCTAATTACAGACTTTAGTTTAAAATCTAATTTGTCTGATATAAGAATTGCTACCCCAGCTTTCTTTTGAGGTCCGCTGGCATGGAAGATGGATCTCCATCCCTTCACTTTCAGTCTGGATGTATCTTTAGGTTCAAAATGAGTCTCTTGTAGGCAGCATATGGATGGGTCCTGTCTTTTTATCCAATCTGCAACCCTGTGCCGTTTTATGGGAGTGTTTAGGCCATTCACATTGAGAGTGATTATTGAAAGATATGAATTAATTGTCATCATGTTGCCTGTGAAGACATTGTTTTTATAGATTGTCCCTGTAAATTTATGTTGTGTATCACTCTTGGGGTCTTTCTCCTTTTATAGAACCCCCCTTAATATTTCTTGCAAGGCCAGCTTAGTGGTCACATATTCTTTCAGTTTCTGCCGGTCGTGGAAGCTCTGCATCTCTCCATCCATTCTAAATGAAAGCCTTGCCAGATAAAGTATTCTTGGCTGCATGTTCTTCTCATTTAGTACCATGAATATGTCTTGCCAGGCCTTTCTGGCTTGCCAGGTCTCTGTGGATAGGTCTGACATTATTCTGATGTTCCTCCCTCTGTACGTAAGGAATCTCTTCCCCCTTACTGCCCTTAAGATGGTTTCCTTGGTTCTAAGATTTGCAAGTTTTACTATTCCATGCCGGGGTGTTGGCCTGTTTTCCTTGATCTTGGGAGGGGTCCTCTCTGCCTCTAGGACACGAATGTTTGTTTCATTCCCCAGATTAGGGAAGTTCTCAGCTACGATTTGCTCAAATACATCTTCTAGTCCTCTCTCTCTCTCCACTCCTTCCGGGATTCCAATTATTCTGACATTGGAATGCTTCATGGTGTCACTTATTTCTCTGATTCTATTTTCATGGATTCTGAGTTGTTTTTCCCTGGCCTCCTCTTTTCCCTTTTTATCTATTATATTGTCTTCCAGGTCGCTTATTCGCTCTTCTGCCTCAGTTACCCTAGCTGTTAGATTATCTAGATTGGAGTGGATCCCATTGATAGCATTTTTAAGTTCTGCCAATTCACCTTTCATTTCTGCCTTTAGAGACTCTATGTTGCCATTAATTGATTTCTCCATTCTCTAGCTATTGTCTTCACAATTGCTAGCCTGAATTCCATCTCCGACATCTTGGTTATATCTGCATCCATTTGTAAATCTGCAGCATAAGTCATAATCTCTGAGTCTTTTCTATTTTGGGGGCTCCTCCTCCTAGTCATTCTGTTGATGGGTGTTTGAGGGAATGTATAGAGTCCAAATTATTGACCAGAACCCAAGCAAGATGCACCTGTTTTCTTGGGACCTTAGGGTTGTTGGCCTCTAGTTTTCCCAGCCTGTCTTCTGCGGGAGGGGCCTGCCACACTGTTACTCAGGCAACCCTGTTTGGGTGGAGTTGCCCTGCCCCCCTGTGGCCGGGGATTGCCTCAGCGGGAATCAGTTTTGGGGGCTTTTGTTCTCTGGTGGCTTTCCGCATTTCTTCCGCGAGTCAGAGCAGAAGAGACCGTTTCCAACATTCTGCCTCAGAGCAGAGAGACTACAGTCTGTTCTTCAGTGAGCTCTCCAGGCCACACTGTCTCCGTTTCTGTCCGTGCTGCTATAAACTGTGTTGGCCTGGGTTGTGCGCCCCTCCGCAGCGCTCCCAGTCCTGCCTCCAGGTCGGGGCATGTCTCTGCCTTTTGTGCTTCTAAAACCGCCAGCCGCTCCCAGTTTGCCCGAGCAACCCTGCTGCTCCGGGTTTCTGCCCTGGGGGCGGCCCTAGAGTCCTTTCCCCGCCACTACCGGTCTGTGAGTCTGTGCCCGTCCGCAGCACGCGAGGCTGTCGCTCACCAGCGGTGTAGGATCCCTACGGCCAGGCGCCCTCACGCTGCCATTTATCCTCCGATATCTGCCCACGGAATCATGGCTCCCTGCTTCGAACCTCGAAACCAACCGCCCGTGATATTCTGTTTGTAGAGATCCAGATCTTCTTACATCTCATGCTGGTTTCATGGGTGCTCAGAGTGGTCTGGTAGATATCCAGCTCAATTCCGGGGACCAGTTGAAATAGGGTCCCCTATTCCTCTGCCATCTTCCCCCCCCCAAGCCTTTCTATATATTTCACCTTTAGCTATTACAATACCGAGTAGCCAAAATGAATTATCAGTGAAAACAAGATTATCACTATTTAAATCAATTTGATAAATTTATTACGTGTTGGAAGTTAAGCTAAATAACATTCTTGAAACAAACTGAAATTCTCTAAAATTATGGCTTTGAAAACATAGGTCTCTTATGCATGGTTACCTTGGCAAGTCCATGGCTGTTTTCCTCTCAAACTCTCTCTATAACCCAAGAAACCTAATTCCCTAATTCATATACGCATCAAGTGATTGCATATAGCTTAATTTCCCTCCTCTAATAAACTAGTTAATAAAGTTTCCCTTAAAAAGTAGAAATAGTTCCCCTAAAAAGTAGAAAGATTACAAAAGCAAAAAAAAAAAAAATTAGATAATATTATCTGCCTAAAAATAGAGAATTATAGAATAAGGTGAAGGACACAAAAAGAAGATAATGTAAAATATAGTACTTTTATATGTATTACATTTAATAACTCAAGCAGTGATTAGTAGAACAATAGCCTAAATGTATTCATTTATTCCACAAATGTTTATTGAATAACTACTACTTGCCAGATACTGATCTAGGCACATGAGTTCAATCAGAGACCCATAAACAAAGATTACTGTCTTTGTGAAGATTACATTCTAGTGGGCAGGGAGAATCAATAAATAATAGATACATTTTAAAAAGTAAATTATATATTATGTTACAGTAATACATGCTATGGGAAAAAAGAGAGAGAGCATAATACAAGGATATGGAATGTCAGAAAAGGAATGTGTCAGGTAGAATTTTAAATACTTGATAAGGGTAGACTACATTGAGAGGGTGACATTGGAGCAAATATTTGAAGGAGGGAATTCCAATGATGGAATGCATAAATCACAGGAATAAAAGGCACAACATAGGGAATACAATCAATGGTATTATGATAGTGCTCTATGGTGACAAACAGGAGCTACACTTGTGAGTATAGTATAATGTATAAACTTATTGAATCACTATGCTGTATACCTAAAACTAATGTAACATCATGTGTCAACTATACTTCAAAAATAAATAAACAAACAAATAAACAGATATATAAATAATTGGAAGAGGAAGAAATCAGTCATGTTTATATCTTGGGAGAAGAATATTTCAAACTATTAGAATAAACAGTCCAAAGGTCCTAGGATGGGAATGTGCCTGGTTAAGTTGGGGAACATAAGACAGGATGTATGACCAGGGTGAGAACAGTAGGGGATGAAGACCGGTCATAGAGGTCCAAATCATTCAAGTTCTTGGATCTCTTTGGAAGCACCCTGGACTTAACTGAGAGTGATTTAAAGAGCTAATGGAAGGTTTGAAGGAGAATGACAAGACATGGCTTATGCCTTAAGGAATCACTGTGGCTGCTATGTTAAAAATAGATTGTGGGAGTACAACATAGGAGGAAGCAAAAAAACCAGTCAGGATGTGTGACGGTTATTGTTATGTGTAAACTTGGCTAGGCTATAGCACCCAGTTATTTACCCACATATAAGTCTAGATGTTACTGTGAAGGTATTTTGTAGATGTGGTTAGCATCTACAGTTCATTGACTTTAAATAAAGGAGATTACCCTCAATAATATGGGTGGGCCTCATCCATACAGTTGATGGCCTTAAGAGCAAAGATTGAAATTTCCCAGAGTAGAAGAAATTCTACCTTGAGACTGCAGCATCAACTTCTGCCTGAGTTTATAGCTCACTGGTCTGTCCTACAGATTTTTTAATTTGCCAGCCCCACAATTGTGTGAGCCAGTTCCTTAAAATAAATCATAGATATATATGGTTATGGATATAGATATAGATAGATGAGAGAGAAAAAGGAAAGAAAGAAAGTCAATAGGATATATAAATTTAGGTATGATATACACATGCATATGTTTATATATGCATACACATATATGTCCTATTTGTTCTGTTTTTCTAGACAATCCTGACTGAGAAGGAGGCTATTGGCAATAATCTTTGCAAGATAAAATGGTGGCTGGGAGCAGGATAGTAATGGTGCTGGTGGTGAAATCATCCCATTCTAAATTTACATACTGACACTGATGTCTACAAAAGTACTCTAAGTATCACCTTCAGAAGTAATTCAGCTGAAGTCTGGGAATAATTTGCTATGACATACAATTCCATTTTTTTTTTCCTGGAAGGTGAAAGTTTGGCATTTGTGTAGGACTTTAGACAGTCTGGCATTTTCTAGACTATCCTTTGAAAGGCATTCGACATCTACACAGAACTGGTAGTGCTCCTCCCAACCCCCCACCACTGCGGTGTGAAAAGGAAGGGGATGGGGCCAAAGGTATAACTTAAGGGTGTCAACTGTTACTTATTGAACAAGAACCTGCATACACGATGTCAGTGATGTGATTAATCATTCTCTGGTACAAAAAGAAGGTCGTTCATGTTGAAATTTTGATTTATGTGTGCTCTTGCATTATCTCCTAAACCCTAGCCACTTGCCAGCATGCACACTGTAATGAGTTTGGCATTTGTGTAGGACTTTAGAAACATTAAATAATGAATCCCTCTAGAACATCTCCTTGTATTACTATATCCTATTCAATTTTTTAAGTGAGAAAATAGAGATGGTGTATAATCTGACTAAATCCGCATATCAAGTTACTAAAGTAGAGGGGTAGAAATAATTAAATGTGTTCAAATATTATATTATGGGATCATTTAACATGCCTCACAGAGCCCAAGTAGACACCATAGATCTAAATAACAGAGGATTCCAAATTTGTCAAGGAAATTGGGAGGGTAGGGTGATCTTTAGAGGAGTTTCTCTTTTTTTATTTACTAGCATTAATATTATCCGGCATTCCTGGTGGCTTAGCTATAACCCTCCAGGTATTACCATACTCACTCAGGAATTGATAACTTTTTAATGGATCATAACTTACATATAAATTTTGACCTCTTTCTTTAAAATGCTAATGTACTAAATTTGACAAATTTTTTGTCATTTAAAAAAATGTATCTTTGATATGGAATTAAAATTCTTTGCTCTACTAACATGGTAAAATGCCTTGTAGCTCTTGTGTTTGGCTTTGATCACCAAATACTAGTAAACATATCTGTGTGTCTGAAACTTTGCAAAGCTATGTTGTAAACCAAAATGTTATACTAATAATATATGAAAACAATGAATCATGGATCACTACATCAAAAACTAATGATGTATTGTATGGTGACTAACATAACATAATAAAATTAAATAAAATTAAAAAAATAATCTATGTGAGGGTGGCAGCTGCTGAGATATTAAAATAGATTTTCTTTAAAAAGCACCAAGTTCTTTCAATCTGCTAAAGTGCCTTATAGTGTAGAGAAAAGAAATTTACATAACCATAACAGGTCAGGTAAAGAACATAAGATTTTTACTGAAAAAAAAAAATGGATCCTGGAGCATATGGATCAACTAGATCAACTTGGGTTTTGGTTTTAGCTACTACTCAAGTTTGGTGGTGAACAAATCAAGGTCCAGTACTTTTGTAAAGTAGACAGTCATTAACATAACAGTTTACCACACTAAGCAGGGACCTTGGAGGACTTTGTTCTTAGGATAACTGTGAGCAAAATAAAAACAAGAAAAACAAAACAACAGATCTACCCCTCCCACCCTTTTAAGATGACTGTAAAAAAAGGTTACCGTGGCACTAAATAGAGTATGAGAAAAATATATTTTTAAAAATGTCCTGGAGAAGTTGTAGCTTTGTGCTGGACTTCACATAGATTTGACCCTTGTTCACATCAGCTAGAGGGCCAGGAAACTTCAAGCTTTATCTTGGTTTGTGATGCTCCTAGATTGGAAGTGCCCCTGGTGCCCAGCAGAAGCAAATGCAAATCCACCAGAGTAAGGCTCTATCTATATTTTAGACCTTCAAATAATTTCAGCAGTGCAGTAATGATGGAAAGTAAAAACTAACTAGGCACCAAGGAAACAAATCATCCAAATGAGAAATCAGAGGAACAGACTTGAAAAGATCCCAGGTATAGGAAGTATCAAACATAAACAAGCATTAAAAAATTATATTTAGGGCGCCTGGGTGGCTCAGTTGGTTAAGCGACTGCCTTCGGCTCAGGTCATGATCCTGGAGTCCCCGGATCGAGTCCCGCATCGGGCTCCCTGCTGAACAGGGAGCCTGCTTCTCCCTCTGACCCTCCCCCCTCTCATGCTCTCTCTATCTCATTCTCTCTCTCAAATAAATAAATAAAATATTTTTAAAAAAATTATATTTAAAGGTTTAAAGAAGAAAAAGATAAGCTTTAAAATATCTTTAGGGTGAAGGAACAAAAATTAACAGAATTGAAAAAGAGTCACATATAATACTAGAGATGAAAAGAAAAATAATTAAAATTAATCTCTCAACAAGAGCAGCTGCACCAGATGAAGCACAGCTAGAGAGATAATCAGTGACTGGGAAGATGGGAAATAGTATCCAGAATGCAGAGTAGAGAGATCCATACCCCCCACACCAAGGGAAACCATCTTGAAAAAATAGGAAACATGGTAGCTAGAATGAGTATGCTTAATATGTATTTAATGAAACTCCACAAGGAGACAAGATAAAGAATGAGATAGAGGCAACATTGGCAGTGATAACAGATTAGAATTTCTGGGATTAATCATAGACAAACTAATTCAGATTTAAAAAGGTCCAACACATCTGCAACAGGATACTGACACAGACTGCAGTGAAACTGGAAAACATTAAGACAAATAAAACAAAATTAAAAACAGCTAGAGAAAAAGAACAGTTACCTTCTAAAGACTGTTGACTGACTTCTCAAGAGATAATGGAAGCCCAAAGACAGGAGAATCATATCGTCAACATGTTTAAAAAAAAAGAAGAAAGAAAGAAAACGTATGGAATAATAACATGGATCAACTGAAATAGAACAGAAACAAACAGATCAGGTGTAGAACAAAAAAAGGACAAAATAGAATTGTAGATCAGCATTTACATCACATTTAAAGAAATCCAGTGTCTATTTAAAAAATGAGGATTGCATGACTGAATTAAAAAAGATTGTATGATATTAACTAGAGTCGCATGTAAAGCATGGATACAGAAAGAGTGAAAGAAAAAGGATAAAGAACATATGCTGTGAAAATACTAATCAAAAAAACTGATATGGTTATATAAATATCAGAACTAAACAGACCTGAAGGTAAAAATTTTTTGATTGACCCATCTATAATCAATATTAATTGTGAAAATATGTGATGTAAAACATGACAGGAACAAAGAGAAACAGACAAATCATTAATCATAGGGAGCTTTTTAAATATGTTTTTCAATAAATAGGAAAAAACAGACAAATCACTAAAGATATAGAAACCTTGAATAAGAAATCTAGAAAAACATATCATAGACTGGATATCTCTATTTTTCTAGCTACATACATGCACACACAAATAATGCACATATATACATACATATAATATATACACTATATATTTATATTAAAAATGCCATTTCTAGTAACTGGAAAATACAGTCTTTTTAAGCATTGTTGGAACCGTTATGAGAACTAACCTTTTTCTGGGCAAATTTTATCTAATAACTAAGAGCTGAAATAATAACAATTAAGCTAGAATTAAGTAGAGAAAAGATAGCTAGAGAAATGTCCTTTTATTTGTTAATTAAGAATTAGACTTCTAAGTGATCTTTGTGTCAAAGAAGAAAATAGGAAAACATTTTAGCTGAGTGACAATGACAATGGAGATTTTAGCTTATATCCAACTTTGTAGAATGCAGCTAAAGTCACACATAGAGGAAAAATCATATGTAAAATTTTATATATATATATATATAAACTTTATATATACTTATATAAATTTAATATATATAAGCTATATATATATATAAGTTATATATACATATATAAAGAGAGAGAGAAGTGTTGAAAATTAGTGTGAGAAATATCCATCTCATATAGTAGAAACAGAATAGGTAAAATCAAAAATAGAAGCGGAAATTAATACCATAGCAACCATACAATAAAGAGGATCAAAAAAGCCAAAAATTGTTTTTTAAAACTATTGCTTAAATTGATTACCCCTCAGATTCGACTAATTATGACAAAAGAGAGAATGCCCAGTAAAGTCACTCTCTCTCAGTCCCTCTCTATATATTATATACATATAGAGAGAGAATAATATATAATAGTAAATAAACATATATATAGTGAGAACATTTCTTCAGATCCTAAGGATATTAAAGAGATATTAATAGATATTAAGATTAATATGAACAACTTTATGGTAATGTTTACACTTTTAGATAATGTAGATAAAATTTTGGAAAAATATAATCATTCAAAAGTGATTCCAGAAAGAAGAGAAAAGGTAAATAGTATATACATAGACATTAAGAAATTAAATCATTAATCAAAAACTTTTCTACAATGAAACCAGATGGCTTCATTAATGGATTCTACCAACATTCAAAGAAGAAATAATTCTATCTTCTCAAACTCTTTCAGAAAATAGAAAAAAAGATAACATGCTCCAACTCATTGTAATAGGCCAATATAAACTTGACAAAAAACTTGACAAAGATATTTCAGGAAAAGTAAGATAATGCTACTTTCACTCATGAATATAAATGCAAAACCAAATATTTGCAAACAAAATTCAGAAATATCTGAAAAAATAATACTGCATTATCTTCTGGTAAGAACCCAAGGATGGGGGGCGCCTCGGTGGCTCAGTCATTAAGCGTCTGCCTTCGGCTCAGCATCCTGCTCCCTGCTCAGCGGGAAGCCTGCTTCTCCCTCTCCCACTCCCCCTGCTTGTGTTCCCTCTCTCGCTGTCTCTGTCAAATAATAAATAAATAAAAATCTTAAAAAAAAAACAAAAACAAAAACCCAAGGATGTACTGCAATTCAGTTGTAGTACTAATTACCTAGAGCTAACACAGACTACAAGCTTTAAAGACCATTGTTCCCTAACAATACTGCCCTTACTCCAGACACCAGCAATATTTACAGGATCCCGGGTCTCCCAACCCACACTTCAGACTGACCGGCTATAAATTTGGAGGTTTCCACAACCCTCTCAGGTTTGATAATTTGCTAGAATGTCTCAAAGAATCCAAGAAAGTGCTATACTTACAATTACCATTTTATTATGAAGTACACAGATCAGGTGGCCCAGCCAAGGGAAGAGGCACAGAGCAGGAAAGGAGGTTGGTTTATCATTAAATCAATCAACATAATTTACCACAATGGTAGACTAAAAGAGAAAAATACAATTCTCTCAATGGATGCAAAAGGAAATGCATCTACCATTCATCATAAATTCAACTTCCCTTCATGATAAAACTCTCAGTAAATCAAAACTTAATGAAAGTCATTGTAAGATACCTCCTTGTCCCATGCTCAGCGTATACAATTGATTATTAAGTCCTATCATTTCCCCTCAGCTTTATTAAGATATCATTGACATACAGTATATGTAGCCTTAAGGTGTTCAATGTGATGATTTGATATATATACATTTATCATATATGCAACTAGGCTGCATGCCAGACATTTATATGATAAATATATATATCAAATATATATATTCATAATGTATATATGTATATAATGTATATACAAATATATATACATAATGTATATATGTATATACAAATACATATATATATATATGATTATTATAATAAGGTTATGAAACAACTCCATCCCCTTACATAATTAACATTATTTTTTAGTGTGTGGTGATAACTTTTAAGATCTTCTCTTTTAACACTTTCAAGTGTATAATACAATATTATTAATTATAGTCACTATGTTGTACATATATCAGAACTTATGATAAGTCATTCTAAGTGCCTTTTTTATTGGTCTTTTCTTTCTGTTTCTGGCTTTTGTTATCTTCCATCAGAACTACTCGAATTGCCTTTTTGTTGATCTAATTTATTTTAATGTTGCTCATCTTTAATTCATCCCCCAAACTTTCTAATATTTGAGTCTGGTCACTTTGTACCCTTGCTCAATATTTTTCATCAAATTTCCATAATTTAAAACATAAACTTTGATACTTTGGGGCTTCCTATACCACTGGAAAAATAATCTTCCCTCATATTAATTATAATTTAGAAGCATCAAACTTCCAACTTCAAAAAGCATGCTTACCCACATGTTAGGAAGTTTTAACAGTTAATAGAAATTAAAAAAATGGTTTACATTTCTAAAGTACTTAGTCTGTCAAGTGTTTATGTTTGTATTATGATATTTTACTTTATAATAGTAAGTACTATTTTAATCTCTAAAGACTTTATTTTTTAGAGCAGTTTTTAAGTTCACAGCAAATTTCAGAGGAATGTACAGAGATTTCCCAATTGATGAACCTACTGTGACACATCATGATCATCCAAAATCCATATTTTACATTAGAATTCACTCTTGGTGCTGTACATCAATCATATGGATCTGGAAAAATGTATAATTACATTATCTTTATAGTATCACACAGAATATTTTTACTGCCCCAAAAACTTCTGTGTTCTGCTTATTTATCTCTCCCCTGCCCCCCAACCCCTGGCAACCACTGATCTTTTTACTGTCCACAGTTTTGCCTTTCTCAGAATGCCATATAGTTAAAATCATACAGTATGTATCATTTTCATATTGGCTTATTTCACTTAGTTGTATGCCTTTAAGTTTCCTCCATGTCTTTCCATGGCTCGATACCTCATTTCTTTTTAGTTCTGAATAATATTCCATTGCCTGGATGTACCACAATTTACTTATTCATCCACCTACTGAAGGACATTTTGGTTACTTCCAAGTTTTGGCAATTCTGAATAAAGCTGTCATAACATCTGTGTGCATGTTGATGTGTGAACATAAGTTTTCAACTTTTTTGGGTAAATATCAAAAAGCACAATTGCTGGATCCTATGGTAGGAGTATGTTTAGTTTTGTAGGAAATGGCCAAACTGCCTTCCAAAGTAGCTATATCTCCTCTTTCCTGACGAGGTAACTGGAGACACAACATACATCACTTTTTCTAATTAAACAGCAGAACTGGGAGTGGAACTCAGCTCTTGTGATTGCTAGTTTAATGCTCTAAATCTGAGTAACTTCTCTGTAAATTTTGTCTTACAAAGCCATTTTTCAATATATCATAACTACTGATACTGTGGCCACTCTCTGACAGTTTTTTTCTTAAACATTATATTTACCCTCTGCCCTGGTTCTGCTGTCCTGTCATCCCAGTTACTAGATATTTTCTCTTGCTTGTCTTTCTTGTCTAGGCATGTGCCAGAAGGTGGAAGACAGGAATGTGCTGTGCTCTTTCTCCTCTTAATCTGGCACCTAACATGGAACATTTTATTTTTATCTACCCTGAAGAACCTATATAACCTATATAATTATGCTTATGACTAATTGGTAACTAACTTAGTTTTATAGTTAAAAAAAAAGAGGAAACTTTTTTACCAATACATTAGATTAGGTTTAAAATAGTCTCATCAAGTAATATCTCTGAAAGACATTTATTATTTCTATTTTATTCATACTATACTTAAGTATAACTTTTTTAATATAAGAAGAGTTTATAACATATGCATAGTAAATACATGCAAGAGAATTAAGTTCATACTTTAAGTTATTGTGTCACTTTTCTAAACCAGCCATTCTCACAGCATATTAATTTGTTCTATTCTAACATATTAATAATGAATTGACAGAACTTCCTTGCATTGTTACTGAAATTTTCAAACATGTAGTTAATTAACATTTGAATTTTGATTGATTGATTATTGCCTGATGTATGCATTTCAAAAACTTAAGACTATTTATTTAAATGATCTTTAGTATTTTCAATGGTTTGCTGCCAAGCATTTATACTGCATGTTGTTGTAAGTTCAAATAAGAAAATAAGAACAGACATATTAAGTGTAAACCTACAACTTTGTTAAGATACAACTAACACATTGAATCATCAAGGAAGAACATCAAGTAAATCTGGATTGCACATATTTTAAAATTGAAAATAAGAGAATTAATTTACTGAAAACCCCCATGGGAAGTAACTATATGTCACAGGTGCCAAATTAGAAATCTCCAGGTTATAAGATCATAACCCCTAGAGGAATATTTATCTGTATGTTTACTTAATATCTAACAGCATGTGAAATTTATTTATTAATATGCCTGCAGGTTTCTCTCTAATCCCACTTCTCAAAGATGCACACACTTAGATAGAAAACCAGGAGGGGGTGAATTGCCCTGGAACTGTTTCCATCTAAGCTGAAAAATATAGTTATAATGGGAAAAGCAAAAGTTGCACTCTCCTTCTAAACTTGAACATTTATACACATCCAAAGTAAAATATGTGGACAAATTCAAAGGCTATCTTCTCCATGGCATCTTCTTGTCAATACACTTAGTCCAATCTAAGTTAGCATTGATCTCACTCTCTTTGATTATAATTTACCTATAGGCCTTATTTTATCATCCCTTCAATTATAGTTTATATGTATCCTTCTATTTCCTTTGAATGCTCTACATTGATAGAGATCTTGCTGTGACAATTTGTTTTAATACATGGTGCAAAGCAAAGTGACTTTGCACACTGGAATCTACCAGATATTTGTTGAAAGCATTTGGTTTTAATTATATTTATATATGGGAAAACTTAAATATGTAAACCACTTATTAAGGATAATGATATTAAAAAGGAAGAACAAGGTTTTTTAAACTGGCATAGAAATAACTTTTAGAATGAAATTTTCCAGAGTCCTTTCATTTTTCAAGGGAAGCTTTGATACATGATTGTATTAAATACGGTTATCTAACATAATTTTTTCTACACAAAATAAAGCATAGAATTGAAGCAACTGCCTGAATAATTTAAACCAAAACACTTTTGCTTCAATTTTCTGTCTATTTAGGGTATAATTATTGATTGGTTTGGAACATCCAATCATTGCCCCAGTGCTATACTTCATTTAGCATGTATGGACTTAGCCATAATGAAAGAAATCTGCTCGAGGCCATAGCAGCTAGGCTTCATGTACTGCTGATGCCAGACATTTGTATAATGTCTTATACTTATCATAACGGTGCTTTTACATCAATTATTTCATTTAGTCTTCAGGTAGAATGAGTGGGGGCAGGGAAAGGTAGGAAAGTTATTATAACTCACATTTTACGGGTATAAAAGAGGATTATATTTGGTATGTTTCTTGCAAATTCTTGAATATCTTGTACAACATTCTCTTGCCTGTATTGTTTTTAAATGAAGGTAAAGTTACTATATGTAAAACTTCCTTGTATACATATGGACTTGCTGTTTACCTAACATTGTAAAGTAGTAGAGAGTACAAATTAGACCTTTATAATTGCTAGTTTATAGGTATTTGTAAATGTACCATAGGAATATATAAAAAAGTTATTTGTTCTAACAAAAGAATTGAGGTAGTATACACAGAAGAGATGACATTGTGAGCTAGGTCTTATAGGCTGAATTCAACAGTTGGAGAAATGCGTAAGGCCATAAGCAACAGCTCTCAAATGTAAAACTGCCCTTCAGAGTTGACAGTCTGCAGTACACTACTGCTCGATAGCAAGTTACATGGGAGAACATTACGGAGAATAAAACTAGAAAAACAGAATTGGGCCAGTTATAAGCAACTCGAATTCCAAGTTGAGAATTTTGGCAACAAATTCTTTTATAGGCAATGAGGAAGTTTTTTCGGCTTTTGGGTTTCTTGTTTGTTTTTAAGGAAAGAAGATAGGAAATATTACTCTGACAAGATGTGAAGAGTATTGAGAATAGAATCTTAGGGCAGTATTTTCCCAACACCACACAGTATGCATGCAAAATGTTAACACGGCACACAGGGCCGAACTGACAAGGCTGGTCCTGGCTGTGGGCTACCAGCTCCTCTCGGCCTCCCTGAAAGCCAAGAGACTCAATATCATTTCTCTCACTTGACCCCATAGATCCATCAGCAAAATGCCTTGTATCCCTGCTGGGAAAGCCTATCTTTGGCAAAGGAAAGAGGAAGAAGAACTAATGAAGAAGGGTGAGCAAAGGGGGAAAAAAGAAGACAATATTAGCAAGAAAGCAGGAGTGCGGTATCATTAAGTCAAGAGAGGAAAAACTTTTTAAAATGGGAGTGAACCAAAAAGACTTGCCTACTATTGAAAAATCATATGGTCGTTCAATTTTTACAGTGACTAAGTAAAACAGTATGACAGTTCTTCAAAAAGTTAAAAACTAAACTGCCATATGATCCAGCAATCCCATTCCTGGGTATATATCTAAAGGAGTTTAAATCAGTATCTTGAAAGGATATCTGCACACCCATATTTATTGCCACACTATTCACAATAGCCAAGATATGGAAACAACCCAAGTGTCCATCAGAACATAAATGGATAAAGAAGATGTGGTATACACACACACACGGGCGCACACGCGCACACACACAATGGAATGCTATTTAGCCATGAGAAAGAAGGAAATCCTGCCATTTGCCACAACATGGATAAACCTTGAAGGTGTTAGGCTAAGTGAGGTAGACAGAGAAAGACAAATAACTGTATAATCTCACTTACATGTAGAATTTAAAAAGAAACAAAATTGAACTGATAAAAACAGAGTAGAATGGTGGTTACCCGGAGCTAGGGGGCTGAGGGGGATTGGGGAGATGTTGTTTAAGGATACAAACTTACAACTAGTAGATAAATAAGTTCTAGAGATCTAATGCACAACACAGTGAATAGAGACAGCAATAATAATACTGTATTATAAACTTTAAAGTTGCTAAGCTGGGTGGGGGAGGAAGGAAAGTGATGGGCTGGAAAGAGAGGCGAGGGCCCTTTGGGAAGTTGAAGCCTGAGTATGTATGTAAGTCAAGGGAAAGAAGTCAAAAGAGAGAAAAGGACTAAAAACATAAGAGAGAAAAGGGAAAAATAAACCGATGAAGCAAAATTGGGGCAAATGAGAAATAATGGAATCAAATGCATGAATAGAGGGATTAACTTTGGCATTTGTTAAAAATATACCTTTCTTTTAACAGACAGAATGGAGGGAAGTACTGGTGAAGAGAAAGAGAGATTTAGAAAGGTGTTGAAGAAATGTGAGAGTATTCTCGCTCAAAAGCTTTTGTTTTCTCTGTAAAATAGGATGTGAGAAGGATGGTAATCATTCAACAATTCCTTCTGGGGAAAAGGACAGGTGACAAGGTTGGAGTGAAGTTAGGGTCAGATGAATCTATCAGTCATGTTCTCAACACTGTGCTCAACAATGTGCTAGGTGCTGTAGGGGATATAAAATATGTATGATGTGATTCCTGTCCTCAAGTGGAAACATACACACAAATAACTAAAAGATAAGGAAGTCTTTACAAGCTAAATTATTATTCGCTGAGAAGCATTAAAAAGTCCTATGGATGAATTGGGGGGTATAGAAACCGAAAAAGCTTCATGCATTATTTGAATAAACAGAGGATCAGATCATAGAAAAAAGCAGAGACCAGCTTAAGATGGCATATGCACACCAGTTAGTCGGGAGATCGTCGGGTAGTAAAGAAAGTGACTGATGGGGAGAAGTAGGCAACATGACTGAACGAATAGAAAAGAACGAGAGTATATGTTAACCATATTGGGAATAAAATAAATAAAATAAATAAAGCAAATTAAAAAAGAGAAAGGAACCAGTGGATAGAGTGTCTGTAGAGAGGACAGAGATGCATGAAGATTAATTGGGTATTTACATGCAGGATGGTGGACAGTACAGGGATAATAGAAGCAGAAACATAATAATCCAGGAAACTTGTAGCAAACCAGATGTGAGGCTTTGAAAGAATAATGCCAGTGCCAGAATTAAGAGAAAGGGATGAATATGAGAGATATTTTGAAGGCAGATTTGCTACAATAATGTGACAGATTGGGTACTGATTGGGAGAAAGAAAAGAATAAACTGGGCTTTTAAGTTTTTACTTTTGTGGATAAAAAAAACAAACAATATTAGTGCTGGAATGGAACATTGGGGAAAGCAAGGCAGTTCTGAGGGAATAGTAATGTTTGGGGCTTTTTGAAGTTTCAGGAGGATAGCAGCGAAGAGATGGTTGGTAGGTTTTTGGCATTCCCAGTCTTTGGTGGGATAGTATAAAGGATTATAATTTGAATTACCACCAAGAGGTCATAAATGAAGTTTTGGGAAAAGATCAGCTCATTTAAAAAGTGTGTGCAGAGACAGGATCAAAGAATTAAGATTTGAATCTCAAGGGACATTTCTAGTTAGAAACGAAGAGCAGGAAGTCGGGCCTGATATGGAGGCAGAGTAAATGGTCAGAGAGTAGGGAGACTAATGAATTGACATATTCTGAAACAGAGTGAGAAGAAAACTTCAAGGAGCACAGGATTTAACTGCAGCAAAGGTTGTGAAGAAATAGAAATGTAATTGATAAAAGTCCACTGAATTTGACCAAAAGGAGACAATTTTAAACATTTCAGATATCAGTTTTAGTGAAATGATACAAGAAGAGAATAAAGGCATCAGGCAAAGAGACAATTGGTATATAAATATGCTCAACTCTTTCCAAAGGAGAACATATTAGAATTTCTAAGAGAGTCCTGAGGAAATGCTTTAGAGATCACCGCTGAAATTGATGGAGTGTTGCACTAGACCCTGCGGGCCCCTCACCCCTCAGTCATCCAGAGCAGCTCCGTTTATATTGTGTGTGTTTGTATGTATGTGTGTATGAGCACGTGTGCCTTTGTGTATGTGTGTTCACAAGGATATAGATTTAGGAGTACCATTTGAAGAGGTGCTTGATGCTAAAATAAAATATAAAATTTAATAATCTGCTCTAGAAACTTGACAATTAAGGAGAAAAATACTACAGGAGTGTTAGAAAGGATAGCAGGGTAATTTTAAAACAGGATATTAATAACTCCCAATATGTTAGAGGAAATTGGCTGTAGATTCATATATCTTTCATTTTAATTTTTGGATCTTTTTACTAGCTATGTGTATGAGTTACTTAACCTCTGTTAATCTCAGTTTTCTCCCATCTAAAATGTACACAAAGGCATTCTCTTCAAAGTGTGGTTGGATGAGACAGAAATAGACAAGAATAGTCTCTTTTGTCTCTAATTTCCATTTCAGTGAGTGTGGTTTACAAACACTCAGGTGTACAGGAAATGAAACTTCATGTTCCATAATTAAACTTAATGTCTATCTTGAGCTCCTATTCCTATTGGCAGAAAACTTAGTAATTTGAATATTTAGTTAGGTGAACTCAACAGTTTTGTGTTTTTTCAGACATTTCAGTTTTAAGCCTAAATAAATGCATGGTTTACCTGTCCACATATTTTCTCCAGTGCGGCATCTAAGATTTCAGGGATGCTTTCTGACTTCCATGTCAGGCTTTTAGTCCTTGGTCAGCTTGTCGTCACTGGTACCCATTGGGGTTTGCCCTCTGACCTCCTCCTGAGGCCCTTGTCGCCCTCTATGCAGGCACTGGCTGATGTGCGAACCTGTCCTATTCCTGTTTTTGATGCTGATATATAAACATACCATACTATATCTACTGTTGAGTGGCAGGTTCTCACCCTGACCAAAGTCTCCTATTTGTTCATAAACTATTTTTACTGCTAAACATATTTGCCTTTTCAGAGTCATGTGAAAATGTGTCTCTCTTGACAATATACTGAGGTTTGTATCTGTTCGGGGGTAGAGAGGGCCTTGAGCCACTCCTGACCTGGCACCTCATGTCTAGCCATTGCTATGCCACTTCTCAGTTTCCCTATTAGACACTTTTCTTTAAGACATAATGTCCTTCCAGATTACACTTTGGGAATTTAGGAAACAACATGGAAGAGGAGGCAACTTACACAGTCCTCTTAGAAATCCACACCAATGCTCAAAAGCTATTGTTCTTGCTCTTCTCCGCATGCCCTGCACCTGCTCCTTCCTTCCTGACTATAGCCCTAATGTAGATCAGGGCAGAACCCTGCTTGCTCCTGGTTGTGCATATTTTTACAAAATCTCTTTACCCTCAGCCGGATCTGTGGTAGGGGAAATGTCCTTGGATGTTTTGCTACCTTAGCAATCTTCACGTAACCTGGCCTTTGATGGCGCTGGATGTGTCAGCTTAACAAAGGCCTGTTAAGCTTCTCTAGAGAGGCTGAAGCCAAGTTTGATGTCCAGTAATGGCTCTGAAGTTTTTGTCCCTGAATATTGGATTTTGTTTTGTTTTGTTTGTTTTTACATCAAGCTACTCACACAAGCATGGCTCAAGAAGGAAATGAATTAACTCAGATCTTGGAGATTTGAAAGGTAATTAATTACAGGTCACCATAAGGGCAGTATAGGTCATCCTGTCCAACTGGTCTGGACATCCCAGTATTATTTGGTCCTTTATTCAATCTTTTAGGCATAGATATGCTAATTAGGTGGCTTAGTACTCATTCAAATGGAATATCCCTATTGGATTGCTTTTAATTCAGGCATGGTTTCCTGATATAGTACTTATTTGATATCAGAACAGCTGAGAAAACAGCCTTAGAAGCTTCCCTCAGAAAAGGGCATGAAGACAGATAGTTATTCTGAAGCTTCCTGGCCTACACCCCAAAACTGAGATGGTGAGTTTCTTATTTGGTTTGTGGAAACCCTATACACACACACACATGCACACACACACACTCCTTTGCATGTATTTAAGCAACATAGAGTCATCACCTCTCATGGTGGTAGAGCCCTGGGAGCAACTCACTCTTGTGTTCAGCCTTCCAGGTGACTGTCTGAGAATCAAATTCCCCTCTGTATCACAAGTTTCCTAAATTGCCCTGCTTACTGGATTGCTCTCTGTCTCTGTCTCTGTCTCTGTCCTTCTGTCTCTCTCTCTTTCTGTTAGAGGAGGTCATTGAGAGGATGTGACCTCTGGTTGACCCACAAGCTGGACCTGGGCAGTGAGAAACTCCTTCCCTCCTTTCCTGTCCTTGGGATTTATGTTCTGCCCATTGTTCCCACACTAGGAGCCGTTTCAAGGACACAGCCTTGAAAGAACAATGTGGTGTTGAGACCATCTTGACTGTGTACATGACTGAACCCCATTAGGGTTCGATATAAACTTTTAAGGTTCTGGCAAGTGTGTGCAAATATCTACTCATTTTGTGGCTGCCCAAGACAAACCTCACATGTAAATTCCCTTGCTTATTAAAACTACCACTTACTAATCTGGAGTGGGATGACTTTTTGTTCAGTCTCTCCTTGCCCTCTGTGCAGGGGCCAATTTCACATTTCACCCAGGGAACTCTCTCTCTCCCTCTGTTTCTTTTGGAACTGGCTCAAAGACTAACTCAATAGGATTCATATTGGCCCATAACTCTATAATTGTCTAGAATTCATACCAACTAAACTAATTTTATGATTCCTTATTACTTAGTAGTCCTTTTTCATGAAATAGTCATCTTTCTCCACTATCCAAATGCTGTTTTGTAACTAGTAGGGATATTGCTCTTAAAAAAGACTTTCAGTATTCACTTTCCTTATTGTTCCAGATTTGGGGGAAAATATTGTCATGGACTCCCTAAGTTTTTCTCTCCTGGAGCACCAGTGCATTTAAACTCATATGTTTCAATGCCTTTGGATTGTGTAAGGTTTGTTTTAAGTCATTGTTGTAAAGAGCACAAGCTTAAGTATGTTTAAACATTGAGGATAAGCAATAGAGGAATGAGAAAATGAAAGGCACTGGGTATAAGCCTCATCCCAAAGGAATTATGAAGACACATAATCTAGTCTTCAGGTAAGTAGGCTAATTTTCACAAAAAGGAATATTTTTCCTTCTATAACTGGAAGGAAGAGTGAAGGGCCACAAAAATGGAAAATCAAGATTGAGATAAAGCCAGGGTGTTGAGGGCTCACTCACTGGATAGTTTTGCTTTCCTTAGGTGTGAGAGATCAAATCAGCATGGGCTTAGGTGTCAAACTGAAATACTTTGTATTTGGCATGACACAAATAATAGCTAAAACCATCACAATTTCCTGCCCTTGTGCTAAACAATAAGTAAAAGTAACTTAATTATGTGCTCTAAAATATTCTTTCTACTGGAAGATCAGCCTATGACCCAATGAAAATAGCTGACTTAAGTTTGTTCATCAAGGCTCAATTTGGGAATTTGTTCTTGCTTTTTCCACCAATTCAAATCTACTATGTCATAAATTCAACCCAATCCCAAACAGTTCTCCACCTTTTAATATCTGCCTTAACATCACCCAATCCAAACCCTAAAAACCTTTAACTATCCTTCTTTAAATCATTTGGAGGTGCAACTGAATTTCTGTCAAAGTGATGTTAACCTTTTCTGCCTTTTCTAGATCTTGGAAAACCTAGCTTTGCTTTATCAACAGGGTCATCTTGTGGTCTTTTAGGTGATTGGTGGTAACCCAAACTGAATTTCAATTGTTCCTTTATATTATTAAAAGTAACTCATTTTACTAATTTCACATATCAAATGTTTCTAGACTCAAGGTTTTCTCCAATAATACCTACATATATGGATTTTATACTGACACAAATAGGACTCATGAATGAAACAGCAATGCATTTACGGATAATGTTCAAATTTTGAATTTCCTCATAAGTCCTGCAAGGTGTTTATTATGATCTATCTCTAGGCTTCATACATATAAAAACTTAGACATGTGCCTAGGTCTCCTTATTGGGATGCTATCTGTTCTATACTTACTTTCTTTATAACCTTGGATAATTTCCTTATCTTCTAATTTCTTCATTAGTAAAATGGGGATAATTACTATATCACAGTTATTGGGAGGATTAAAGGGATTCATGTAGGGAATGATCCTGGAATAGAATGCTAGCAAAATGTACAAATATAATCAGTGTTGGTTCCATTCTTCCATTTGTATCTTTCTTTCTTTAAACCTGGAGGTGTGCCATATGCTGAAAATAAGCAGAACCAGTCCTCATTTTTCCATATTGCTGGCAGAGAATCTAGGGAAGTTAAGTCTCTGCTCATCCCTACCATCCAGCAAACATCCACTGTTCTTAAGGTCATTCTCACTGTGGGAGAGAAAGGAAGAATTTCAGCAGTGACTGAGGGAAAAGCAATAAAATGTTCTATGGCTCTTTAACTACTAGAGAATAACACCTCTACCTTTCTAATTTAATTAGAAGCTACAGAATTTAACACTCTTTTCTGGTAGTTGATATTTCCTATCACATGTAGTATTATTTGTAAATATTAAGAATTTGGAGTACAAATGACTTGTAAATTTTCCAAATTCAAGTTAAGAATTTTTAAAGATTCAAATTAAGAATTTATGAGCATAGGGGCACCTGGGTGGTGCAGTTGGTTAAGTGTCCGACTCTTGGTTTCGGCTCAGGTCCTGATCTCATGTGTCATGAGATAGAGTCCCATGTCGGGCTCTGCGCTCAGTGTGAAGTCTGCTTGAGATTCTCTCTCCCTCTCTCTCTGCCCCTCCCACTTGTGCTCTCTCTGTCTCTCTCTCTGCTAAATAAATAAACCTTTAAAAATAATTTATGAGCATAAATTCTAATAGCTCTTACATTTGACATATGATGGTGTTAATAGCCAGTGGGAAAAATTGTTGCCATACGTGTATCCAAGTTTTAGAATGTTTTTGTAGCTGGATTTTCTCTTTCTTTCCTTCTCTGTCCATTTGTATCCATCTGCTCTTTTTCCCAAACACACATCTGTGTCTGTACACACACACACACACACACACACACACACACACACACACACACACACACCTGTCTTTCTTCCCTTCCATGCTTACATGTCACTGACTTTTACAGAACCTATGCTTAGGCAGCCTGGACAGCAGCAATCTAAAGACAGATTCCATCAAGCTCCTATCTGTTAGAACCTGCAGTGCTTGCATTTGGATTCGATATCTAACAATAATGTGGTATTTTATAAACATTAGTGAGGATGATTTTGCACTGGTCAGCAAAGGTAAAAAAATAGGTGCTTTGGGAAAACAAATAAAAAAGGAATTGGATCTGTCTCAATAAATTGCACAAATTATAAATATCCCAAAGATGCAGCCGCTTACTCTGGCATAGGAAAATAAAGCTGACAATTACGCTTTAGAATGAATAGGTGAGTAATATGATAGCTAAAATTTTTCCTTACAATCTTTCTTTTTATTGAGTGCAGCACTGTATTTGTTTATTAAACAAGGTTTCTGTTTCATCTGACTGTTTGATTCTTCAGATATTATTTTAATAATGCCAATTAAGATTTACATTCAAGTCATGATTCTTTTCTATTCTGGTTTGTGTCTGCAGATACACTTGTTCCATCAATTTAAGCATAATTATAGAATAATCTTTAACAAATATTCTAGTTAATAACATTAGGGCATTTATAAATTCTGGTCCTTAATTTATACACATTAAAATTTCATTTGAAATTAAAGAA
Organism: Halichoerus grypus; assembly: GCF_964656455.1. Lineage (NCBI taxonomy): Eukaryota > Metazoa > Chordata > Mammalia > Carnivora > Phocidae > Halichoerus > Halichoerus grypus. The sequence goes on from NC_135717.1 coordinate 91,271,719, forward strand.
CTTTTAATATTTGAGTATATTTTTAAGACATCCTATAGGGTTCCTAGCACAGTGTGTACCAAAGCCTTAGAACTGGCCATGTTTGATTGGGCTTAGATGGCCTGGTTAAAGTCAGAAGAAACTTGAAAGGAATTATTTCTGGCTTTAGCAAGGCAAAACTCAGTTTGATTATGCGCTACACATTCTTCTTTGGTTTTAGAGATCAGAACCTGACATTTTACTCAGGCTAGGGTCTGAAGAGAGTTTTGTCTAATGGGAAAAGTGACATCCTTTTAAGTTTTACAAGTACATGTTGTACAGCAGAAACTCTATGTACAGAAATTTGTAGTTACAAAATTGGTAATTCAGGGCATTGTTTTGACATGGATTAATGGAATTATCACATCAGAGGATTTTTATTCACCCCATTGGATAGAGGGTCCTAAAAATCTGCTGCTTAAATCAACATTCAGGGAAAATGTAATCTCCCATCACTTTCTTTACAGTTGTATAAGTTCCAACAAATGTGAATGTGCAAAGTAAATTTATTGATGCATTTGAGGGACTGTCTCTTATTTTTGAATCTTTTCCAACATTTAATCTACATCAGTCTTTTTTATTTCTTTATGTCAGCACTTTTTATAAACTCTTAGGAAACAAGGTCTCATAAACCAAAGGGAAGATATGTTGTTCTGTTGTATAATATTGGGTAAGAAAGTTAGTAGACCTTACTGTTTGGAACAATGTGGTCTGTTTGATTAAAATGCTATTTCCTTTTTTTTTTTTGTGCCTCTGAAGCAGTGTCCGAAACATTAAAACAAAACTTAAGAGACTTTGCACAATGTTGATTGTTAATGTTAGTTTGGTTAAATTATCAGTGGATATATCATTTTTAAATATTTTGGCACTTACAGAAGTAATTTTATTAAACGTGTGGGACTAGACACTTTTGAAGATTCACATCTACTTTCATAATTAAAATCAAGAGATAATTAAATTCAATAAATGTTCACTTCATCAATGTCTTTTTAGAAACACATTTATTTCTACAAAACAAGATTCAACTATATTTCTCTAAAAATATCCTATAGTAGCTTTTCAACTTGGTCAATGTATTTTAACTTCATATGTTATGACTTTGATCTTTTGGATTATTTAAATGCATAATTAGGTTTATTTTCCCTAATCATCTTTCTGAACTACATTTCCATATTCTCAGGTTATTCCCATTCCATAGTCTTAGTTCATACTTTTTGTCTGCCCTTAATTATCAATTATGTACCTTCTACCCATTCACAAATGTCCTAGTTTCAATTATAGGATCAATTATAGGATCATCTATTTTGGATGTTAGGACCTTATTAAGATGGGTAAGATTTATATATTATAACAGAAATCCGTCCTCTTCCCCCTTCTGATTTTTTTCTCATTTTTTTTCTTTATACCTATACTTCTTGCCTACTTCCAGCTGTGAATAAACATAGACATAGATAAACATTGTTGATGCATGACCTTTGCCCAGATGTGCTGGTAGGTAGATGACATTGCATTGAGCAAATGAAGAAACTGCTGCTTGGATCAGCACTCACTTAAGAGGAAAGATCATTTCTCCTTTCTTGCTATTTAGCCAAGAATTTACTGTGGGGATTTCCAAAGACCTAGTATTAGGGTTTCTGTCAGAAAGTTGATGGTCATACACACATATCTAGAAAGCAAATAGTTTTAAGTCAAAGGGCATAACTCATTGCATCTATTCCATACATGTTGTTAATTTAAGGTGTGTTTTCTATTTTAAAAGGTCAGGAAATATCAATTTGATAGCTCATTCTTGTTATACCTAATATTTTCTTTACTTTACATGCAAACATATCCAAGAGCCCAAAAGGGGCAAAGGAAAATCATGTAAATTGTCTGATCTTTGTTCAGTGCAAAAGCTGAATTTAGTAGCTCTGCTCATCCAACTTCACAGGGAAATCAAACATCACAGAAAGTTTTGCCTTGCTGAATGGCCTTTCTGGCCTTCCTGTTGGACAACAGAAAGATATAAAGAAGCCATGAGGACTGAGAGCAGAGGTCATATGCCCCAAGTAAGAGCCCCTTTTCTTGTGGTTACCCACAATGGTGTGCTAGGGCTGGCTCCTCCTTGTTCAGGAGAGCAAAATGTGAACATCTTTTTCCAAATCTGAATTTAGTGATATTATGTTGGTAATGTGAAATCATTGTGATAGGAATATTTACACCAAAGATATTGGCAAATGCTATAAATCAAGGATTTTGTCTTAAGGTGCCAATTGTAAGCCATCTACCAGAATACCATGGGTTACTGCTTTCATTAATCTAAATTTACTGATTATTTTAATTCATGTGTGATATTTATGACTGATAATTTGAATTTAATAGTGGGAGAAACTACCTATACATTGTTCCATAATGCTTATGAATATTTCCCTTTGCACAAGTGGGATCATTCTATTCTTATCTTTTTGTATCTCACTTTTCTCACTTAATAATATGCTTGGTAGACCTACTACTATAATGTTTTGGAAATGTTTTAGAGTGGATGTTTCTTCATTTGTTTTGCAGAGCATTTGGTAGATCATTTCAATCTGGAAGCATATCTTTTAGTTCTAGTAGCTAGATTACCAAAAGTTGGCCAGTGGAGCAGTCTTCTTCAGTGCAAGCAATAAGGAGCATCTAAAGGGAATTTAAAAATAGTATTAAAACTGACTAAAAGATGTCCTGGTTTGACGGCCCTGTGCCAGCAATCTCCCCAAATCCATTGTTTTTCTTCGTTATTAACAATCGTCGGTACTGTTAAGTTTAAATACATATATATATATATATATATATGCTTCAAATTGGCACATTTGCACTACTTATCCTATATTAAATATTGTATTCTGCATGGAGATTAATGTGGAGAATGTCTAGTTATAGAGTTAGCTCCCTCCCTCCCAATAGGTGCAGACGTAGCTACACTTACTAACTTTGAGAGTAAGTTTACAAGGGTTCAGAATTCTTTGAGCTCTCTTTGGGTGTAGTTTCTATTTTCAGCCCCTACTGTACTACATACTCCTGTATTTAAATAGTAGACTCAAAATAAATAATGATAGCGTAGTGATTGTAAAGGTTAAGAAATGGAATTTGGATTACTTCAATCCTGTCATTCTACGTGACCGCTGGAATTTTTAATTTGGAGTTTAGTTTAAAAAGTGAAGCAGAGTGCCACCTGTGAGGTATCATATTTTTGTTTTGTAAGTGCAGATTTTAATTCATATGATTTACTAGCTTTCAATAATATCTGGTAAGTTGACATTTATTCTTCTTTTTAAATTGTTATTTACCTTAAAGCAAAATGAATCAAGAAAATGATTACTGATTATTTTAGGATTCTTACAAAATATAAATATATTAATGACAGGAAGGTGGTATTAAAATGATGTGTTCCAGGTATCAGATAAACTAGGTATGCCAATGATTCTAGGAAACAGTTTTGTATTATTTTCTTTGATATTTTCTTCACTTTTCTTTTTGTAAGTCTTCTTATTTAGATGTTGGAGCCCCTAGGTTTATCCTCTTTCTTATCTTTCCTGTCTTACATGTTCTTTCTCTCTCTGTCTTCATTCATTTTCAGAGAGATTTCTTAAACTCTTTATTCATACCCTTGATTGATTTTTAAAATTTCTACTATCACATTTTTAATTTCCAAGAACTCCTTCTTCTCTAACCTTACTTTCTAGATAGCATACTGTTCTCATTTTCTGGAAGCTATATATGTCCAATATAATATAATATAATATAATATAATATTTATTTATTTATTTATTTACCACTCTAAGGATAGTAATTATAGTTTTTTTTTGTTTGTTTCAGTTTTCTTCTACTCCCTACATTGCATCTATTTCATTAGTAATCGTTTCAAACAATTTGTTTGACCTTTTTTTCTCTCTGTTCATGTTTGAGGTTTGGCTAAACTGTGTAGTGATCCTTGTCTCTCCATTCATGGTTAAGATCAAAGTACTAAAAAACTAATGTTAAAGTTAGTATGCATAGGTGGAGCTTACTTATTGGTGGTCCCACTGTAGGATAATGCAATAAGAACCTAGCTGTTTCATCAGTGACCTCAAATTGTCCTGTCTGTGACCATTTCTCCTTAGCTGGTCAGTTTCCCAAAGAGGAGTCTTTTAATCCTTTGTTAGTAGGTATGAGAAATAGAGAAATGAGATGTAATATGAGGTCATCCAGCTTTCTGAACGCTTCAGGTATAAAAAGATGGGTGATCTTTTTGCCTGATGTCCCTAGAGTCAAGAAACTCACTCATTCCAGCTCTCCAGAAACATCCTGTCTTCTGCCAGGCTGTGCCATCTGGGGAAGAGCAGATCTGAGGTCTAACTGCTTATACACATTTCTAATAATCCATCTATTTTTAGCTCCATTTTCAATTGTTCCTCTAGTTGCTGAGTTCTGTGGTGTGTATGACCTTGCTTCTCATTGGCTTCCCTTCCTGAAGGTATTTAGGTTTTAGCACCCTTGGCTCTAATTTGACGATGACTCATCTATCCTCTCAACATCTTTAAAATTTTGTTGACACCGTTCCACTGAAATCTCTTTTCCTTTTCCCTAGGCTGTGTGTGTGTGTGTGTGTGTATGATTCTATTGCTGTCATTTTATGGGTTATTATCACATAGGAATGATAAATATCTTATTAAATTAGCTATGTTTAACCACTGAGCTGCCTGATGATAAACCCAGGCAGACAGAGCACAGCTTTCAGTGAACATGGCCAGGTTTTGGGAATGACAGAGTAGGTGGAGCTATGGGAAATGTGGCTTGAAGAACATGTATACATATCCTTTACAGCACTGCAACTGAGAGACACCTTCTATTCTCTTAAAATTCCCTGTAATAGAAAACATTTTCCACTTAACTGGAGAAAATCTTTCTTAACTTTTTAGATTTACTTGTTTTTGTTATGAGTTAACTTACTTTAGAAAAGTTGACAAGTGAAAAATATAATCATGTATAGATTCTTATATGCTTTGTTCTAAGCTATTTTTTATAATTGACTGCATGATAGACTGTCTTTCATAATAATTTTCTCATTCCCACTATATTTTAGTATAAGTTGTATTTATTGTGAAATAAATACAAGTGGGGGGAGGGGCAGAGGGCGAGAACCTTCAAGCAGACTCCCTGTTGAGTGCACAGCCTGAAAGGGGGCTCAATCTCATGACCCATGAGATCATGACATGAGCCAAAACCAAGAGTCAGATGCTCAACTGACTGAGCCACGCAGGCACCCCTGCATATGTATACAATTACAAACAAATACGAAAATAAACATTCATGTACCTACTCTACAGCTTATGATTTAGAACATATTTGTATTATCTTATTGGCCAGAATATAAACCCCTTGAGCTGTATTATATTGAATACTTAAGTTTGCCAGGTATTTTACACTTGTGTAATTTATTATTTAATTTACTAATTTGTTTAAAATGTATTATTTAATTTAAGCCTCATAACAGTAGGTACTAGCTAATATTACCCCATTTTACATATTAGGAAACTGAGGCTTAAGGAGGTTAAGATTTGGGGGCAGTTAATAAGTGGAAGATATGTAGAAAAATACATATATACACACAAACATACACAGATACATCCAAGACGCAAAAGACAAAGCTAAAACCCAGTTATTTGAAGACAGAGAATTTAATATAAAGAACTGTTACGTACATATAGTTGTTAACTAGAGAACTGAAAGAATAAAAAAAAATCCAAGGTGTAAGCAACAGCTACCACTCCTAGAACTGAAGGAATGGAAAGATATTGGAATTATTATAACCTAGAAACTTAAAGAAAGGTCTTTGTGGTCCCCAAAACCAGATCTCTGAGGAAGAGGCACTGCTTGGCTGGTTTTAGTGTCTCTGACCATAAAGGAGGGGTCCCATTGGCCTGGGACTCAGAACTCTGAGAAGCAGGTTCTTGCCAGGTGCTGGTGTCTCAAGGGAATATTGATGAGCTTGACTCTCCAAGTGCTGAAAAAAATGCAAATTGGATTCAGCTGCTGCAGTGGGGGTGGCACTGCTACTCTGGGGGTGAAAAAGTATTGCTGGAGTGATGTTCACAAGAACTACATACATAGGACAGAAAGTGAATAATAAGAGGCAAGGAAATGTCCCTTCTTCCTCCTCCAGGCTCCTAACCTCCCTCTACCACCATTTACTAGCAGGATCTAGCATGGATCTACCTGGCAACACGGATGTGTAGCTGGCAGAATCTCAGCTTCAGTGTCACAAAGTTGACAATAGAAGGATGGAGTAGGGGATGATGGAAAATAACATAGTAACTGACATATTGGTACAAAAGCCTAATTTGTAATTGAGGTAAAATTTGTATAAGGTGATATGTGTGATGCTCAGATCAATGAGTTTTGGCAAATATATGTAGAGTATAGGCATGCCTCAGAGATACTGTGGGTTCAGTTACAGACCATTGCTATACAGTGGTCTCATAATAAAGAGAGTCAAGTGAGTTTTTTGGTTTCTCAGAGCATATAAATTTTGTGTTTACACTATACTATAGTTTATTAAGTGTGCAATAGCATTATGTCTAAAAAATGTACATTAATTTAAAAATATTTTATTGCTAAAAATACTAGCTGTCATCTGAGCTTTCAGCCAATCGTCACTCTTTTGCTGGTGGAGGGTCTTATCTTGATGTTGACTGCTGACTGATCAGGGTGGTGGTTGCTAAAGGCTTGGGGGGGGGCTGTGGCAATTTCTTAAAATAAGACAACAAGGAAGTTTGCCACAACTGACTCATCTTTCATGAATGATTTCTCTAGTATGAAGTGCTGCTTGATAGCATTTTACCTACAGTAGAATTTCTTTCAAAACTGATGTCAATCCTCTCAAACTGTGCCACTGCTCTATCAACTTAGTTGATGTAATGTTCTAAATCCTTTGTTGTTATTTCAACAATCTTCACAGAATCTTCAGCAGGAGTAGATTCCGTCTCAAGAAACTGCTTTATTTGCTCATCCATAAGAAGCAACTCCTCTTTCTTTAGTGTTTTATCATGAGATTGCAGCAATAGGGTCACATCTTCGGGTTCCATTTCTAATTCTGGTTCTCTTGCTATATCCACCACATCTACAGTTACTTTCTCCACTGAAGTCTTGAACCCCTCAAAGTCATACATGAGGGTTGGAATAACTTCTCCAAACTCCTGTTAATGTTGATACTTTGACTTCCTCTCATGAACCAGGAATGTTCTTAATGGCATCTAGAATGCTGAATTCTTTCTAGGTTTTCAATTGAACTTTACCCAGATACATCAGAGGAATCATTATCTATGGCAGCTTTAGCCTTATGAAATGTATTTCTTAATAAGACCTGAAGGTTTAAATTAATCCCTGCTCCATGGGCTGCAGAATGCATGTTGTGTTAGCAGGCACGAAAATAACGTTAATCTCATTGTATATATCCATCCAAACTCTTGAGTGACCAGGTGCATTGTCAATGAACAGTGATATTTTGAAAGGAATATTTTTTTTTTCTGAGCAGTAGGATTCAACAATGGGCTGAAAATATTCAGTAAACCATATTGCAAACAGATGTGTTATCATCCAAGCTTTGTTGTTTAATTTAAAGGGTAGGCAGAGTAGATTTAGTATAATTCCTAAGGACCCTAGGATTTTTAGAATCATCAAGGAGCATTGGCTTCAACTTAGAGTCACCAGCTGCATTAGATGCATAACACCAACAGCAGAGTCAGCTTGTCCTTTGAAGCTTTGAAGCCAGGCACTGACTTCTTCTCTCTAGCTATATATAGAAGTCCTAGATGGCATCTTCTTCCAATAGAAGGCTATTTATCTAAATTGAAAATCTGTTGTTTAGTGTAGCCACCTTCATGAATTATCTTACCTAGATCATCTGGATAACTTGTTGCAGCTTCTACATCAACACTTGCTGCTTTACTTTGCACCTTTATTTTATGGAGATGGCTTCTTTGCTTAAACCTTGTGAACAAACCAACCTCCCCTAGCTTCAAACTTTTCTTCTGCAGCTTCTTCACCTTTCTCAGCCTTCACAGAATTGAAGAGTTAGGGCCTTTCCTGAATTAGGCTTTGACTTAAGGGGATGTTGTAGCTGGGGTGAACTTCTATCCAGACCACTAAAACTTTCTCCATATCAGCAATAAGCCTATTCTGCTTTTCTATCATTCATGTGTTCACTGGAGTAGCACTTTAAATTTCCTTCAAGAATGTTTCTTTTGCACTCACAACTTGACTAACTGGTGCAAGAGGCCTAGCTTTCCACCTATCTTGGCTTTTGATGTGTCTTCCTCACTAAACTTGATCATTTCTAGCTTTTGATGTATAGTGAGAGATGTGCAACTCTTCCTTTCACTTGAACTCTTGGAAGTCATTGTAGGGTTATTAATTGGCCTAATTTCAATATTGTGGTGTCTCAGGGAATAGGGAGACCCAAGAGAGAGAGAGAGAGAGAGAGAGAGAGAGAGATGGGAACGGCCAGTCAGTGGAGCAGTCAGAACACACAAAGCATCTACTGAGTATGTTCACTGTCTCATATGGGTATGGTTTGTGGTGCCTCAAAACAATTACAATGGCAATGTCAAAAATCACTCATCACAGATCGCCATAACAAATACAATAGTAATGAAAAAGTTTGAAAATGCGACACAGATATGAAGTGAGCAAATACTGTTGGAAAATGGCACAAATAGATTTGCTCAATGCGGGGTTATCATAAACATTCAACTTGTAAAATAAATAAATAAAAATAAATAAATAAATAAATAAATAAAATGCGGTATTTGTGAAGTGCAATAAAGCCATGTGCAATAAAATGAGGTATGCCTGTATACTCAGGTAACCAATACTCCAAACAAGATACAGACTATTTCCATTATCCCACAAAGTTCCTTTGTACCTCCTTTCAGTTATTCTCATCTCTCTCACAGGTAATTGCTATTTTGATTTGTATTGCCATAGATCAGTTTTACCTACTTTTGTACTTATAATAAACTGTGAAATATCTACTGTTTTTAGACTCTTGGTAAATATAATCAAATTGCTTTATAGAAAGGCTAAACCAATTGAATATGTTTGGTTATTATTTTTTTTTCAATCAGAAGATTAACACTTATTAATCTATTGAAAGAAAGTAAGCTAATATTATTATTCAAGAATGCACAGCAGATGGGGTGCCTGGGTGGCTCAGTTGGTTAAGCGGCTGCCTTTGGCTCAGGTCATGATCCCAGGGTCCTGGGATCGAGCCCAGCGTCGTCGGGTTCCCTGCTCAGCAGGGAGCCTGCTGCTCCCTCTCCCACTCTCCCTGCTTGTGTTCCCTCTCTCGTTGCATCTCTCTGTCAAATAAATAAAATCTTAAAAAAAAAGAGGGGTTCCCCGGGTGGCTCAGTCAGTTAAGCATCTGCCTTCGGCTCAGGTCATGATCCCAGGGTCCTGGGGTCGAGCCCCACATCGGGCTCCCTGCTCAGTGGAGAGCCTGCTTTTCCCTCTCCCTCTGCCTGCCTCTCTGCCTACTTGTGCTCTCTCTCTATTTCTCTGTCAAATAAATAAAATCTTTAAAAAAAAAAAAAAAGAATGCACAGCAGAGTAAAGCTGGCAAATTTTAAGTTGTGGTGATGGAGAACATACAGAAGATAAAAGGAGAAAGTCAGGGACCTGAAGTTCTGTTTATTGGGTGCTCTGTGAAAGTGCTGAATGGCTATTTAGTGAGAGGACCATCTAAAAAATATGGGTGGGTCTATCTTTTGAATTGTGTCACGGGAAGCATTTAAATAAAAGGTATTGGAAATCGCAAGACCAATACTGAAAAACAGGTTCACAATAGTTAGGAAGAGGTCTTCAGATCCTCTGACCTGCCCAGAAAATGCTCGAATAGTTTTCTTGAGTGACTAAAGTAAGTGGCTTTGACTTTGTTGGCTCCTATTTCTTGCTATTTACTAAATTAACACATTATTGTCTGAATGCAGTCTGTGCTTATTCAACTGCCCCACATTGTTGTGTTTAAGAGTTGTTTACTGATGAAATAATTAGATGTACAGAAGATTCTGCTTATTGGAAACCCTTTGGGATATGGTAACTTGAATCTATTAACTAATTCATAGAGTGACAAAAAGCCCTGGGGGGAAAAAAACGTATTAAAGGAGCTTCTTTCACTTTTTATTTCCTCATCCAATTCAAATTTTTAATCTGTGATAAGGTACAATCTGAGACTCTAGATAAAGAGGTTATTTTATATATAAAGATCTTGGCCAAAAAAAAAAAAAAAAAAGAAACCCACAAAAAACCCCAAAAAACGATCTTGGCTAACCTTCAGTAAGTGCTTTTTGTTGATTTAGCAGAAGCATTGCTCCTTTGACTTTTTGTTTGGTCTCTTGGGACTAAGTGTTACAGGGATTACTTGAACTCTCAAGTTCAGAGCTCAAGTGGATGTTGCGTGTAAATGCAGTATCACATGGAACAATGGGGTCTTGGAGTCTACCGAGGAAGAGCCATGAGCTCAGAATTAGTTCCTTCCAAACTAGCCTCCTAAATACAAGGCACCTAAATCAACCTCCAAAGAGACCTCCTGTGGCACAGTGACCCAATGCTGTGACTTGTAGAGTGGAGGTACTGGTTCACTGTTCAAAAGGAAATAATTATAGATGGTTACTAAACAGTACAAAAACTCTAGGAAACAGTTTTCCCTGAAGATATCTGAATACCATGGTTTATATAATACCGGGTTCTAAATAATGTCTTTCATCTTTAAAACTAAAAATAATGCTTCTTACAAAGATTATTTACACGGGGGCGCCTGGGTGGCTCAGTTGTTAAGCGTCTGCCTTCGGCTCAGGTCATGATCCCAGAGTCCTGGGATCGAGCCCCGCATCAGGCTCCCTGCTCGGTGGGAAGCCTGCTTCTCCCTTCCCCACTCCTCCTGCTTGTGTTCCCTCTCTCGCTGTGTCTCTCTCTGTCAAATAAATAAAATAAAATCTTTAAAAAAAAAAGATTATTTACATGAAAAATATATATATACACAGTTTATATGGGTGAAATAAAATTAATAAACATATTTTATAATTTGGAATTTATAATTTTATTTTCCCCTTTTTGTACTTGTTGTTTCACTAATGCACAGAACTGGATCAATGCCAGCCTCAAGGTTGGCACCTAATAAATAATGATTGATAGGTGGATTGATTGCTTCTGCCAACCAAGGAAAACAATGGCTGATATGGCTTTATGTAAGATGCCTTTCAAATAAGACAATCTATCCATTTAATATCAGTTTTGCCTCCAATTAAAAAAATGAATATCAAGGTGACTGAAGAGTAAGATTATTTCTGGTTCAAAATATGTCATAATTTTATAAATAATACATCATTTCAAAAATTATTCAAAGAAAAGTGGAGTGATTTGGTCTGCCCTATTCATTAAGTAACAATCAAGATAAATTCTACATTGGCCCAATAGATAAATTGTTATTTGGTATAGAGTTTTCTTTAAAAGAAAATTGAGGTTGAAGGGAGAGTTCTGTATATAAATAAAGCTTTTTTATTATGACACATATATTTAGTACAAATAGCTAGCATAGCCCACACAAATCTACATCAGAGAACTGTTTTGTTCAGTGTATTCATAAATCATCAGGAATTGGAAGTTAAAATTAAACTTAATAATTTAACAAATAGTATAAAATAAGAATGTATAACAAGCACAAAGAATGATAGAGAGAAAATGAAAGCAGTATTTCTATGATGAAAAAATACATGCATAAATTGATTGGATCTGCTTGGTCTATTCCAGCTGGTGCCAGCACATTTCATATTATGATCATGTCCTGTAATAAAAACTTTGAAATATTTGGATTGTTCACCTAGGGCTCTTTCTTCTTCTTTGCGTGATTCTAATTTTGACTTGGTCTGCATCAGTCCCCTGGACTTGTTTTGGTAGTAGTATAAACAAGATGTTCATTTTGTAGGAGTGAAGATTCACTAAAAGATTTTAATCTAGTGGAGGATCATGACAAGATTTGCATTTTAGAATGATTCACCTTGTATTTTCGGAGGTGGATTGTAGGGTAACCTAGGGGCATACTGACAAATTAAAAAGTTATTTTAATGCTAGAAATGATAAGGACTTGAACTAAGGCAGGTAGAGAAGGAGTGGAGAAAATGGGATAAATTAAGAGTTTGTAAGTACAAGTATTTACAAAACTGGGTTAACAACTAGAGATAAGAAGTGATTTAAAAAAAAGGGGGGATTCTAAGATGAATGTAGACATTTTTTTTGGTGTGTGTGTGTGTGTGTGTGTGCCTGTTTTATATACCAATGTTCCTATTCCAAGTTCCCAGAATAGTGACTGGCACATAGAAATCACTCAATAAATATTTACTGGAAAAAATGAATAAATGAATAGATGACTTAGGTAACTAGATGGAGGGTGGTGCCATGGAGATATAAAAGCAGAAACAGCATTGGGATATGAGGAAAACTGAATGTATATTTTTGGAAATATTAAGTTTTAGAAAACCTAGAAATAATCAATTTAGAATACTGGGCATCTGGATAAACAACTTTAAACCACATGATGGAGAAAGGCAGTTATTAGCATATAGCATTAGTTAATCTGGTGACCATAGTTCACATTATCTTAGAAACATAGGATGACTGGAAAGAGTAAAAGGCTAAAGGTAAATCTCCCAAAAATGCTAATATTTAAGGAATGTCTAGGAGGAAAGGGGATTGCAAATGACAGTAAGTGTTCCAAGAAGCAAGAATACCAGTAATACATGATATTGCAGAAACCTAAGGTAAAAAGGCTTCAAGAAGAAAAACATAGAACAATATTGTTAAATGCTCAAGATAGGATCAGCAAAATGAATACTGTATATTTGGGAATTATCAGGCTCATTTGTTCATTCTTTCATCTTCATTCATTTAATGAGCTGGCATTTTGGATTATGTACCAGGTGTTTAGTTAGGCACTTTGCTAGGGACTGGTGCTACAGTGTTACAAAAGGCAGACATGGTTTCTTCCCCAAAGATTTTACCATCTAGTGAGAAAGAAAAAATGAGTAGTAAAATACATTAATGACATTGTCTTATTTATGAAATTTACTATGAAATAATACATTTTACTAAGAAAAATACATGTCATAATAGAGCTATGGAGGGATGGAGAGGTCATGTATATCAAATTGAGTAATAAAGAAAATTTTCTCTAAAGAGGTAGCCTTCAAGCTGGGAGCTGAAACATGAGAAAGAGCCAACCATATGAAGATCAGATGGAAGGGTGTTCTGGGTTGAGGGAAAACTCAGTGCAAAGTCCTTAAGGCAAGAATGTGCTTGGTGAGCTCTGGAAAATGAAAGATCAGTGTGTCTGGGAGCATTGTCGGCAAGGGAGCGAATGGTGGGAGAAGGGGTCTGGGACCGGTGGGTGCTCTGCCCTATAGGGATTTATATGTCAGATTAAGAAATAATACATTATATGTTAGAAAAAAAAAAGAAGTCATCCTATGTTTCTAAGATAATGTGAACTATGGTCACCAGATTAACTAATGCTATAAAGAAGGGAAAAACGAAGGGGGGAAATTCGGAGGGGGAGACGAACCATGAGAGACTATGGACTCTGAGAAACAAACTGAGGGTTCTAGAGGGGAGGGGGGTGAGGGGATGGGTTAGCCTGGTGATGGGTATTAAAGAGGGCACGTATTGAATGGAGCATTGGGTGTTATACGCAAACAATGAATCATGGAACACTACATCAAAAACTAATGATGTAATGTATGGTGATTAACATAAAAAAAAGTTGACGCACACACACACAAAAAAGAAATGTGGGTTTATTCTAAGTGCAAAAGATCTAGGGATAAAACATCATTTTTATAACATTTCAAATGTGATCACTAGTTTGTTAAGAAAGGGTTAAAAAGAGACAAGTTTGGGTGTGGGGAGACTGTTTAGAAAATGGTGGCCATCATCTAGATGAGCCAATGGTGGCTTGAATTAATGTGATTCTAGTGGGGAAAGAAGAATGAATAGATGTGAGCTCTGTTTTGGAGTAGAGCTTACAGGGTGTATAAATGTGGACTGAAGGCCATATTCAATTACAATTTGCCAGGCTTTTGAAAGCACCTTTCCAAACGCCCAATTTATAATACCTTAGAGAAGTAGTTGGCAGAGCCAGAGTGCATGGCTGCCTTGGGCAAGGGTGCAGGATGGAGAGCAGGGCAACACAATGCAGGTCACTATCAAGTAGTGGTAAAGAGGTGAACTTGCTGCTCTTCAGGCTAAGCTGAATTTAAGGGTTACCCTCACAAATGGCTGAGTGGATGACTACCTCCCTGCCACATCTGCCCAGCAAATTCCAGCACAAATTAAATACTCTAGTGGGCTTTCTTAGACCTTATATGTGAATATTTGAGGTATGTTTCACAATAATATGAAACTTACTAAGTAATACTGCAAATCTATGCTTCGAAAAATTTGCTTGACCTCCTTGTCTGCTCATCAGTGTTTTATTTGACCACCTCCCTTATTTTCTTTAAAGATTATTCCAAAATTTCACCCTTTTTCCCAATCTCCCACCGAACTTTCTTTTCTTTCACTGTTGGTGATCCACATCTGAGGACTTCAGGAATGATGCTAATCAATTTCTCATCTCACTAACTATAAAATCATCTATGCCACATCCATTCTCTCATCCTTCCCTATAGTCTCAGAGACTGTCTTCCTCCTCTTGTTCAAGACAAGCAACTTCATCTTTGCCCTTAATTTTATCACCTTATCTAAAATTTCGGATATTGTTCCAACTGTCATCTCCTCTCTCTTCTTTAAAGGCCATACCCCACCTGGCCCTGTTCTTCAAATGATAATTGCCTCAAGTCTTCCTCATCAACTATAATAGCCTCTCCCCTTAATTCAAATTAAAATATTAGTTCCTTCAATATTCATTTAAAATTTCTGAGAGACACATATACTCACATGTTCAAATATATTGATCCACAATCTGATACCATTTGTTACTTGCCCATACCCATTTCTAACATTTGGTTTTTCTACAATCAATAAGGGTTCCCAACTGCCAAATGTACTAAATGGTTTATAGTCTTAATTTCAACAATTTCTTTTTTCTGCAAATTCTTGACTCTGAAGATCATCTCCTTTCTATTTGAAATTATTGAAGTGCTTGTATTCTAGGATACCATTATCAGATTTTTCAGTCTCGGGGCACCTGGGTGGTTCAGTTGTTAAGCGTCTGCCTTCAGCTCAGGTCATGATCCCAGGGTCCTGGGATCAAGCCCCACATCGGGCTCCTGCTCAGTGGGAAGCCTGCTTCTCCCTCTCCCACTCCCCCTGCTTGTGTTCCCTCTCTCACTGTGTCTCTCTCTGTCAAATAAATAAATAAATAAAAATCTTAAAAAAAAAAAAAAGATTTTTCAGTCTCCTCCTTAGGCATCTCATTTTCAGTATGTCCTTTAAATGTTGGTGTCCCCAGCCTTGGACCATGACCTTTTATGTTGTACATACTATTTTAGGTTAGTTTATGTAATCTCAGAGTTCTGATTATCACCTACATATGCCTGACCTCCTAATTATATATAATCTCCTTTCAGCCCCTTTAGATACTTACTGAGTGTATCTTAATAACACATTTGGCACATCTGAACTTAATATCTCCCATAAACCTGCTTTCTCCTTTATATAGATACTCTCTTTTTTTGTGTGTGTGTTTCTTTCTTTTTTTAAATAATTTTTTTTATTATGTTATGTTAGTTTTTGATGTAGTGTTCCATGATTCATTGTTTGCATATAACACCCAATGCTCCATGCAATACGTGCCCTCCTTAATACCCATCACCAGGCTCACCCATTCCCCTACCCCCTCCCCTCTAAAACCCTCAGTTTGATTCCCTGAGTCCATAGTCTCTCACGGTTTGTCTCCCCCTCTGATTTCCCCCCCCTTCATTTTTCCCTTCCTTCCTAATGACCTCCATGCTATTCCTTATGTTCCACAAATAAGTGAAACCATATGATAATTGTCTTTCTCTGTTTGACTTATTTCACTTAGCATAATCTCCTCCAGTTCCATCCATGTTGATGTGAATATTGGGTATTCATTCTTTCTGATGGCTGAGTAATATTCCATTGTATATATGGACCACATCTTCTTTATCCATTCATCTGTTGAAGGGCATCTTGGCTCCTTCCACAGTTTGGCTATTGTGGACATTGCTGCTATGAACATTGGGGTGCATATGGCCCTTGTTTTCACTACATCTGTATCTTTGGGGTATATACCCAGTAGTGCAATTGCTGGGTCATAGGGTAGCTCTATATTTAACTTTTTGAGGAATCTCTGCGCTGTTTTCCAAAGTGGTTGTACCAATTTGCATTCCCACCAAGAGTGTAAGAGGGTTCCCCTTTCTCCACAACCTCTCCAACATCTGTTGTTTCTTGTCTTGTCAATTTTTGCCATTCTAACTGGTGTAAGGTAGTATCTCAATGTGGTTTTGATTTGAATTTCCCTGATGGCTACTGATGTTGAACATTTTTTCATGTGTCAGCCATTTGTATGTCTTCTTTGGAGAAGTGTCTGTTCATGTCTTCTGCCCATTTTTTGACTTGATTATTTGTTTTTTGGGTGTTGAGTTTGAGAAGTTCTTTATAGATCTTGGATACCAGCCCTTTATCTGTAGTGTCATTTGCAAATATCTTCTCCCATTCCGTGGGTTGTCTCTTTGTTTTGTTGACTGTTTCCTTTGCTGTGCAGAAGCTTTTTATCTTGATGAAGTCCCAAAAGTTCATTTTCGCTTTTGTTTCCCTTGCCTTTGGGGACGTGTTTTGAAAGAAGTTGCTGTGGCTGATGTCGAAAAGGTTACTGCTTATATTCTCCTCTGATGACCTGTCCAGTGGCCAATATTTCTTATAGAAAGTAACTCATGGTTTCTACCTCATTCTTACCACTCAACAATTGCAGGAATTTCTACTACAGATGCCTTGGCTTTGCTGTCTCTTTACTACCATCATGGCCACAGCTCTAGACCAGACCTCCATTACCTCTGAACTACAGTAAAGTCTCCTACTTTCCTCCTTTTCCTTTTCCCAGACTGTCATTCCATTGCCAGCCCCCACCACCACTAGCACATACCTACTTCATGCCCTACACAGTAGGGCATCCAAGGCTCTCTCTGATTTGACATGGGCCTTCAATTACACCTTCATTCTTTGCTACTCTCTGTCTTGCTCTCCATGCTGCTACAACCTAAACGGCTTATGTTCCTCACAGAGGCTGGTCTACAGTTGCTCCTTATGGTTTCTCTGTTTGTAAAATCCACTTCCTATTCTTCACATAGGTCAGAGTGCAGGTATAATCTCCAAGATGATTTTCTGACCCTTCCTATCACATCCCAGGTTTGTTGGTGCTCTTTCAATGTAATTCCTGCACCACCCTCTGTAGAACTGTATTTCTTTATTTACCATATTCATATTTGTGTGCGTGCATGCATGCGCATGCACACACACACACACATTTCACCCGTTGGAGTGTAAGGACCTTGAGGGTAGGAGGTTGTGCATTTTCTCCAGAAGTTTGCATAATGCCTAAGATATAAAAATGCTCAAAAATATTAAATGAATAAACACATTAATAAATGAATATATACCTGTGACTGCTAGGGCTTTGGGTAAATACTCCGTCAAAAATACCAACAAAACAAATATGTTTTGGGAGTACTCTCTGATCTCTGACCTTTCACAATTCAAGGCTCTTTCCTTAAGCTTATGCTTTTATTTCACTTTAAGAGCCTTCTGGGTGCCACAAGCTCTTTGGGTCAGAAGGAAGAGTTAGCTGGGGAAAAAAAGATGCGTATGTGGAAGGCTATGATTTCTAGGGATGTATATCAGCCCTAAAACAACACTGAAGGAAGGAAATATTTGTTAAATCCTAGTGAATGTGGAAGTGTGTTAAGTAATGTATTTTTCATTGGGTCAATTGAGAGGACTGCAGGATCACAATCACACCCCCCCTAGACTATTGCCTTCCTGACTATTTTATCCAGGCAACACGGTTCAAGAATATTATTTGTTTCCTTTTGATTGTTAGCCATTGTGCATTAAATTTTAAGCAGCCCAAAAGGAACGCAATGCCCTACTTCTTTTGTCACTTTTTGTAGGACTTTCTATAGAACTGTGGATTCAATGATAGGTCAACAAAAGATGTCTTACAGACAGATGCAGACTGACTGACCAACTGACAGCAGGATCAGATTGTGCAAGTTTGAAGGAGGGGATAAGAAGGTATGAAACTAAGAAAAATAAAAAAACAGAGCTGAGTACCTGCACATAAGAAATATATGCATATATATCTAGGGTGAAAAAGAGATCCTCAATATAAAAACATTTAGTCTTAAGTGTCTACACAAATCAATAAAAAATGTAGAGCTTGTGCTAACTAATGTCTTCACAGAGGCTCCAGTGCCCCTCCCTTCCTGAGTCCCAAACCCCACCATTAATGGCACTAATGTCATGTATTCTGTCTATTAAATTTAGAAAAGAATTGTTCTGTCTACCTGCATGAAAAATTCATTGCTCCCTGTACTGTAAGCGGCTTTGTGTTTAATATAGGTATATCTTACTTGTCAAATTGCTTTTTGGGTTAAGAAATTTTTTTAATTCTCTGCTTTTATTTATTATCTTATTACATTTTTAACTGTTGATGTTTATTTTTTATTTGACATTCAATGAATTTTCTCTGGGCCTGCCTTTTTAGTACTGGCTGATGTTTTATAACATATTGATTCCCAATATTTTAAACTGACCCACTGTTGATATGAGGATCACACTGGGAAGTAAGATGTTTACATCTCGCTATGAATAGCAGATAAATGAAATAATAAAGGTTGTCAAAAGCTGAGGAATAAAGTAAGCCAGTTCTTGTTTGCTCTCAAGGATATATTGCTATGGAGCTTAGAACCAGCTAACTTCATAATGCACAAAGAGTGAAGTGGTTCTGGGCAGCAGGCTACTACTTTAGACATTTGAGATATTGAAGAAAAATTTTACAAAAAATACTATTCAAAATAGAGTGCTTAATATTGGTCCATCATAAAGTACTTTATTGAAAATAAAAACCTTACTATATTGGGCTCAGGAGACTTAATGCTTAAGTTTATATCCTCCCTCTGCTTTCTAGTTCTGTGACTTGACCTTGAACAAGTCATTTAGTCTGTCAGTGTCTTGGGTTTCTCACATATAAGATGCAAATAGTAATAATACATCCATGATTGTTATGAGAAGCAATAGAGTTAATGCGAGTAAGCATTTAGAATATTGCCTGGTGCATAAAAAGTGTATAATAAATGTTAGCTATTGTTATTACTACTACTAATAATAAGTCACAAGGGAATTATCTATATCCAAATTCTTTAGTTGAAGCATATTCCTTTAAACTTATTTCTGTATTTTTCTTTTGAAATAAGCACCACCTTTAACCCATAGGATATCAATAATTATCTACTTCTACTGATTCAACATGACATACCTATTTCATCAAACTAGCCTCAATTTTCCAGGAGAGTTGAATAATTCCTTCCTTTGGTTTCTCAAATAACTTAGCTCATACTCTCTTGTGGCATTTTCCATGATGTACCATAATTTGCTCATATATCTATTTCTCCAAGTAGAATGTTGATTTCTTAAGGGCAAGAGAAATATTATTCTTATTTTTACCTCCAGGATTGAGAAGATGGCTTGGTAAATAGTGATAGCTGAACAAGGTATGACTATCCCTAAATGAAATGAGTTCTAATATCATGTTTACTTGGACTTCCATTTTTCCTGACCCCTTTGCCTCTCTTAGGCATTGGTTTCAAGTGCTCTGTGCCAACAGGTGTTAGGTTTTTAAAATTTGGTTTAATACAATAACAAAGTTTAGGATTAAAAGAATGACTGCATAGGTATATTCTGTAGTTCTCGTAAAGTACATACTGATTCTGACCACAATCCTTGCCTGGACTGTGTAATCTTCCTGTCAAAGATCTTGTATTATGCTCTTTACAGTGAGTCTATTTTTATACCCTTCAAAATGGTACCAAAATTCAGCTTAAAAAATTACTTAAAAATAATTACTTTCCCTCACAAAATTCAGGCAGTCTAGTTATATGATTACAGAATTTTAGGATCTCAGAATTCAAAAGAATAGTAAAGGTCACATACTCTAGCCTCATCTCTACCCTCTTTCTAGGATAATCTCACCAGCTGGCCTCTGTTCTCTGCTTAGACATCTCCAGTGGCAGAGAGTTCACTCTCTCCCAAAGCAGCCCATTCCATCTCTGCATGGTTTTGACAGTCTCTAAGTTCTCCTTTATACTGAGCTAAGACTTTCTCCCTTGTAACCTTTACTCAGTGGCCCACCCTCTATCTCTTGAGGCATACAAAGGAAATCTAATCTCTCTTCCACAAAATAGGTCTTTAAATACTAGAAGGTGACAATAATCATGTCCTTGAAAAAAAGAAAGAATTGAACATAGCCTTTACTTCTCTAAATCTGTATGTCAAAGAGTACTTTTTGTTTCTGAAGATTCTTCTGATTTTAATATTATGTGACATACACTAACTTAGGATAAATGTCAATGAAAAACTTGTCTGAAATGCAGGGCATTTCCGAGGTATCAAAAATGGTAAGTGAGAGGAGCAGATGAAGTGAGTGACCTTCCTAGAGAGATAGTAATGGGCAATTTCAGCCAGAGACCACTCTACGCTATGATGAACCAGAAAAACTATGACATTGAACATAATCTCATATAAGAATTAGCTGATGCTAACCCTAAGAAATTACAATTTAGATACATTATGTATTAATTTCTTGGGCATATGGCATTAGCTTAAAGCTCAAATATCCTCTTTCTATTTTGAAGGTGTTGGGGGCATCATGTTCACATATGGGAGGAAGAAAACATGTATAGCTCTCCCTAAATTCCTTCTTGGAGCTTTTTTTTTTTAAAGTACATGTTAAAATTTATTTCATTTCAAAAGTGAAATGTCCGAACCAGAAGATACAGAATCTAACAACAGCCAAGTTTTAATGAGACCTGATCTTCAAAAAGAGGCAAGCTATATGTGTATTATGCTTAGTTGAATTTCATATGCTATAAAGAAGTAATAATAAAAGTGATTCTGAGGCAATACAGGAAATCTGTACACATACAAATAAAAAGACATTGATACTGATTGTGCCTGGCTTAAGTATATATAGATGTGCATAATATGTACATATTCTATACACTGAGACTGATGTATATTTGGCTTTATTCAGTGTTTGTCAAGTGCTTTTTTTTTTTTTACACTATGATTCATTTCATTGTCTACTAGATTTTAGGTTTCTGAAATAGTCTTTTACTGAACCTAGTCAGAAACCAGGAAGGGAACTAGGAATCCAAATCATTGGAGCAGTTTCTATTGTAGTCTAATCTACTCTCTCAAATGCTGTGGTCAGATAAAAACCATGAAAGAAGAATAAAAATAATGACAGCATTTTTTGCTTTTCAAATGGTACTTCTTATAATAGTGCTGCAGTTTTGAAACATTTTATTTGTTCTGTATTAATATATATTTCCAAGCCCTTAAACTTCTGAGAAAATGAATTAAAAGGGATATGCTTTCTTGATTGGTATGTGAGAAACCCCATGGAATGTGTAATACAAAAAGCTACATAGGCAAAATGTTTTATAAGCATGTTTAAAAGGGGAATCTATCAAGCCATTTCTATATGCTCCTGATTGCTGGCTTGTGTGCTGTGAAGAACAAAACTTCAACTCAAAATGCAAATCATACAGGAATCGTAAAAAGGCACAACCCAACCCTGCTATCACAGTAATTAAGATTTTCAAAGTAAAATTATTTTCTTCTTTTTCTCTCTCTCTCTCTTAAAAAAAAAAAAAAAAAAAGGCAATTTAATGGGCCTAACAATTTTGGGATGCTTTTAGTAAAGGATGTTGCAGGTAAAATTTATGCCACATTTATAAAAAAAAAAAAATCCCCTTTTTGGTACATATTAAGTCCCTCCCTTAATTAAGCCTTCTGGGGTTTCAGTGTGTTGATCTCATTTTAGACCAAGCTCAGCACAATTAGACACACTGAGGAGATGGGAGATAAGCAGTGTATACAAAAACATTTCAGACACAAATGTTTCATCCTGCAAGGCCCCAATTTTCCCTTTCCATTTTTAAAAATCTGGGCTCAAATAAAGAAAAGAAAAATTGATTATTTTCAGCTTGTCATACATCTCATTTGGAGTGGGTCAGACCTCCCCATTCACAATTACCACTAGTTAATCTTATCAAAGAAAAATTCAATTACATTTATCAAGGTTATTCCATAGACTCAAGCTATTGCTTTAAAAAAAAATGGATTTCAGTGTTAAGGATGTTAGCATTGTATGTTCCCTCAACTTTAAAATAAAAATAAAAAATAAATAATTAAATCTTGCTTTTACATCCATATTATTAATACAGGCTTGTAATAAAGTAATATATGACAACTTTGTAAAAAGGATTATTAATACGTAGATTATGGAAGTTTAGGAGGGAGGCTCATAACTGTTAATAGACTTCAATTCTCAGCCTACACTGACATTTTAAAAAATCTAGTTTCAAATTTGATAACAGATTACCAGCTAGGCTGGAAGCCAACCACCTGATTAAGGCAATTTAAATGCTTGCAAAGTGGTGAGATTAAAATCAAATAAGTGCCGATTTTTTTTCCTGCTTCACTTATCTTTCCCTGGATTCGTTCCTTAACTACCAGGTGGTGGAGGACTCTGGGTAATTTTCCTCTGCGCCAATTACCCCAGGATGGTTTTTAGGGTGAAGCAGAATAATTACTGCACTATCAATCCAAAATGGGCTGCTTAATGTGTTTAAGAGAGATTTTGAGCCTTAGCAGGGAGGCTGCCTGAAGCGTGCTCTGCTCGCGGTGCCAAAGCCCGCTCGGCCTACTCGGATAGCTAACCGTTCAGTGAGAAGGCAGCACACACCCAAGGTGAAAGAAAACAAGGAAAACTCCTGGGAAGCTGTGGGAAAGTTAATGAGCTGCTTCCAACGTGTGGCAGGCTGCAGTTCGCAGGTGGCTGACAAAGCTAGGCAGGTTAAGAAAATAATATTTATCATCCAGCTGCCAGGACTGTCTTTATCAAAACTCTTTCTAAAATCCATACAAGAAGAAGAAAAACGGGCTTGAAAAAAAATTTGAAGAGAAACAAAAACAAAAAGCCCAAAGCAGCTGTGATTCAAATGCTCTTTGGGTTGTTGATGGGTTAGAAAGAAAGCGCGAGAGAGCGATTGAATCTGACAGCAATTTTTAAACATTTTCCTGCAAATAAATGGAAAACAACAAACAACTAAATCTGATTATTTATTTAAAAATTAAAATTAAGCTGCAACTTTGAAACGACACTACTAAATTCTATTTTGTAGCAACCTCAAATTAACATCTTCCATCTGTTGAGCATGCTCTGAATCTCCTTAATTATCATTATTTGAATGTAAATTTTGAGTTTTAGCCAGGTTGTCCAAAGAAGCCCAATGTTAATTTAAAAGAAAAATAAAGAAATCGTTATCTGTAAGGGGGTTGCTGCTGTTTCTTCCATTTAGTTATTTCTTTATATTGGTCTTTAAATGATCTGTGCCTTCTCTGTTTTCAGTGTGGTGAGGGTTTTTCTTTTTTTAATTATTTAATCAAAGATTGATTTATGATTTAGCTTAACAGATGGTTCGTGATAATGTGAGTCAAAGCGTTTTCAGAGAAATTCTGCATTTGAAATTGTGTGTGTGTGTGTGTGTGTGTGTGTGTGTGTGTGTAAATGTTTCTGTTTTTCTGGATCCACATTCCTATCTGTGTATGTATCTGGAAGTCAGAGCTTCTGAATGCTGATCCCAATAGGGCAGTATTCCATATGAAACTGATTTATCAATGCAACCATTCCTGGTTCCTTACCTTGGTAATCAGTTTCATCTGCAGGGGGAAAAAGATAAATGAGGATTGAGGGAAACGCATGCTGTCCTGTGTTCTAAGTACACATGTTAAACTACGTGTTGGAAAGAATATCATGAACTTCGTATTGGTAGGAAATGAACTCCTATCCGTTCTGACAGATGCTCTGGTTTATATGGAAAAGTATTTTGTAAGGCTCACACACAATCCATTTAAGATTATCACATTAAACCATATTTACTTCAGAGGTCTGTAATAATTACATATGCACTTGAAAATCCCCAGGACTTTGGCTGCTGTGTCACAGATTTATACTCAAACATTTTCATTTGATGTGCAAAGTGAGAAGTACTCTTTAGTGGCAAGACAATTATCTGATTCTACTAATAAATGACTGCACTAGTAGTCATTTTTAATTGAACAATTATAGGATATTGCACTGTCAGTTGATTATAGAACTCATTTCATAAATGTCAAAAATCTCTTTAAATGAATTATGAAGCTCCAAAATAACTCCGGCAATCAGCCAGCAATAACACAATAATCTGTTTACCCTGTTGTCAGCTGAACTCTTACCATTTTGTTGAGGGGGAGATGCTAAGAGGAAAAGCAGAGCACCGTGTAGGGGAACCTTTTCTTAGGGATTAAGCTTAGCTGGAGCTGAAGCAACCACCTAGGCTTTGATTAACATAGGTTTTGAGTGTTCTTAAGAGTGTGTCCATGTAGAAAATGTATCACAAAATTAAGTCATTCAGCAAATGCACACGTTACAAATGTAGATGTGTGTTCCATTGAAATATAGATGTGTGTTCCATACATGCGTGTTCCACTGAGAAATATTCAAGGTGAGTTGATCCATGGACACTGCGTTAGAAACTCTAGGGCTGGCCCACTGCTTACTAGAACTCTGTGCCTCACATTCTTTTGCTTTGGTTCCTTCACCTTAGTCCTTTCTGCCAATTATACTTGAGTTGAATCTTCTGAATGCTTCTTTAATATCCATCATATTTTATTTTAAAAATATATCCCAGAAGAAGTGTTATTCTTAATATCACACAACAGATAGAATGCTGCCCTGCTGTTTTCAGTTTCTTGTACTTTTCTATTGGCACAGAATGTGTGTGGACGCCTCTCTGGATATAATAATGTCACATTTTCAGCTGGCAAGGGTGAAGCCAGAATAAACTAATTTTCACTTTAAAAAAAGCTGTACTGACAATACAAGTTTCTAAGATTTAAAATGCAATTTTATTACTAAATATACTTTTATAATACATGGCATGTATTTCCTTAAAAGTATACTCTAATTTTGCAAAAAAAAAGTTATTTAATATATAATTTTGACTTGCCATCTTTTCATATTTTTTTTGAGAGAGAGAGAGGAGGGTGGGGACAAGAAGAGGGAGAGGAAGAGAGAGAATCCTAAGCAGGCACCATGCACAGTGCAGGGCCCAAAATGGGGTTCGATCTCACAGCCCTGAGATCATGACCTGAGCTGAAATCAAGAGTCTGATGCTTAGCCAACTGAGCCACTCAGGTGCCCCCATCTTTTCATATTTATTGCTTTCCACTTAATAGCACTCTTTAATATATTAGCTGTGCCTTTATTTTTCTATGGATGTCAACAATGTGACTTATAAGCAAAAATGTCAGTGTTTTCAGATGAAGATATCTTTATAAAGTTCTTTGTGGAATACAATTTTCAAAAACAAGAAATAAAACCTTGATTTGTTATTCTATCAGTTTGGGATTATTTACTTCAAGCTCTTTTTAACTGAATTCATTCATAAATTTTACCTTAGAGCCATCTGAATAATCATCATTTTACTGTCCCTCACTTAACATATATGGAGGACACAGAATAATGCCTCATTTTGTTTTTTTTAGGTTGCACATTCATCAGTGAATGAAAACACAGCAGACAAATTTCTTGGTTACTAAAATATTCTCTTGAGTTGTCTTCCCTACTTTCCTTAGCATTTCTCAAGATTATGCAATATACATTTCCAAATTTCTAACAGAGAATAAAATGAGTCTATCAAAAAGTAAATTGTCATGCATTGAGAAAACCCCAAGAATAGAGAAAGGAAAATTACTCAAAAGCCTAGATAAGTGCTACAGTACGTATGTATGGATAGGATTGGATGACCCTTATTTCTAAAAAGATGAGACCAACTATACCTGTGGTCCTATAGTTCTCTTACCATGTTTACCACTGGCAGTGGAAGCAAAGAAAACTCAAAGGAGCAAAGAAAAGCATCTGTAGATCACACATGGTGTCTGGAGAGAGCTAAAGGAAAAAGAAAAAACAAAAACATATGTGGGTGCGTGGCAGATTAAAAAATGGCTTGAATGGCTTTGCTGGTAACATGGGTAATAACCTTAGATGACATGTTACTCATCTGACCTGTCCCTACATTTTTATCCAATGTTATGCAAACTATTGCCTTAGAAAAATCTTTTGAAATTGGTTGCTTAAATAGTTCTTCAAGGTTTACACAAACTTAAATGAAAACCATTACACTTAAACTCCTATTTACTGATAGTAAAAGATGGATACTCTGTTAACTGTTACTATACCACATTGTTTTCTCTATTTTTAAAGAAATGAAATATGCTAATACAGTATTCTATTGAATTTGACAGCAATATTGTTAGATACACTATCATTTTATGTAACACCAAGGAAAAAATTCTGTTAAACATGCCAGTTGTAACACATCTCGATATAAAAGATGTTAGAATCTGAAAAAAAAAGTACCCCTTAGTTTTACTAAAATAAGGTAGCAGTATCATAACACAATCAATGACTTAAAAGGCATTTCAGTGTCTTAGAATGTGGTAAAATCACAATTATCACCAAAAAATATTCTTGGAAAATAGAGTAAAAAATACATTGTTTTTATATATTTTTAATAAGTAATGCTTTACCAAAAAAAAAAAATTGGATTTTATCATAAGTTATGTTTCTAGTCTTAAATTATAAACTACATTTTTCTTTATTGCTGTTAGGCAACACACACGTATGCACACACACACCTATATGCATGGAAGTATACGGTTCAAACATATATATACACACAAGTCTACATACTTTGTCACAGATGTTTTGTAAGTCTTAATGAAATAAATCAGGAGTCAGATTTTAATAAATCTCTATTGATAAATAAATTGTAAATCTAAGAATAGAAAGTAATTTGCATACAAAGCAATGAGGAGGTAAAATTGAGAAAATAGAAATTTTATTCTCATTAATATTTGTCTGATTTTTCCTTTACAGGATTACTTTTCTTTAGTATTTTCCTACTTTACCCCCCCAATGTAGTAACCTCAAACAAAGGTAAAATGTATGCTTATTTTTACCAATATTATATTTTTAGTCCTACCAATGGAAGAAAGCATTTTAAGCCTGGAGGGTAGTAAAAAAAAAAGACAACTTTTTTTTTTTTTTTTAATGCAATCACATAGAGTGTTGCCTTACAATTTGAGCATTAAAATATATGTCAGGGATTCAGGAAACATAGACTGATGCAATCAAATAGTTACTATATAAACCTTTCCTCATCTTTTAAGGGCTGAAGAAAATGCATATATAGAAAAAGTTATTAAGAAAAAATAGCTAGGATAGATGGGATTTTAAAGCATTTGTAAGAAGCTAAAATGCAATGAATTGTGTATTATAGGCAATATTTAGAGATCCTTCGGTATTATTTAAAGCTACAAAGAACATTTTCCTTCTAAAAGTCCATTTTTAAAATATTTTTGTCATAAAACTGAAAGAATAATTAAGAGAATTGAGCTGTTTAGTTTTCAATTTCTGAATGTTTAATTGAAACTCAAGTGTATCATATGCTGTCATTCTAAGGCTTTTTAAAAGAGGAGCAATAATTAAAACAGAAACAAAATGCAAGAACATGTGATACATTCAGAGAACCAGTCCAACTGGGAAATAAGTAGTCTTTGCCCTTCTTTGCTTTCTACTTTCACTTTTCTCTGACTTCTTCCTATTTTTTTGCTCCACTTCCCCTTTCTTTGACCACACCCAGCCTCTCTGCTTTGGTGTGCCACCATATTCATTCATATTGTCTATTAGTACCTCCTGTCTCTGACTTTTCTCTTTGTGCGTCATGCTCTGTGCTCTATATTCTGTTTTTAAAGCTTTCTCTAAATAACTAAAGTCTATCAGTAAAATAATTCGAGATAACATATTGGTGTGAATCAACATTTAATATTTACTCTTATAACAGCTTAGAATTTTGACAGAGGATCTGTTAAGAATATGTGCTTTATCTAAAAAAATAAATACTTAAGCTAGCTTTTCAGAAACAGGGACAATCTAGTGGTTGGTTAAGTTTGTCCTCAAGTTTGTTGCCTAAAATTTCTCAGGCTATAGGTATTTTCCTTACTTTTCATTCTAGCATTTTCAATTCTTTCCTGGACATTTTTGTAGGTCATCTTGATTGTCTTGTAGGCATTTCAGTTTTAACATAGAACCAAACAAGCTCATTCTCTTACCTACTGAAATCTTTTCTTCCTTCTGTGGAAGGTTAATTTCTTGGTTAATAGCACCATTCCCTGCTCTGTCAGCTTTGCTAGAACTGTCTGATTTGCCCTCTACCCATCTTCCTCTCCTTCAGCCCCTACTCTCTTTCAGCTCAGCAGACCACAAGTCCTATAGATTCATCTCAGAATTATTTCTTGAATTTGACTCCTTCTATCTGCTTCTACTGACATTGACTTAATTTAAACAAGTAACTCCTCTTAATAGATTACTGCACTGGGTTCCTAAATTTTGTTTGTTTTTTCCTCACTGTGTGACAGGCTTACCATCTAATCTGTCACTATAAATTGCTTTTAGAAATGCCAATAATATGTTTCTCTTTTGTTTGAGAATTAGGCTTCTCATCATTTTTATTTTGAAGTCTAATTACTTACACATGGAGTTAAAAAAAAAAAAAAACAACTTTCATATCCAGGCTTAGATGTCCTTTTCAGTCTAGATTTTTGCAAATAGCCCATTCAACCCTTATTCCAATCTAGCAGAATGCTTGCTATTTTCCAAAAAAAATATGTTGCTCTTCCTTTAATTCTAGCCTTCTTAGGCTACTTGCTTGCCTAAAATGTACCACACTTACTGACAAATTCTTTCTCATCTTTTAAAATTTATTTCAGATGTCACTTCTTCTGCAAAGGTTTTCTTTACTCTCCCAGGGAGTTGATATCCCTAACTTAGGCATTAATCTTACTGTATTTGCTATGGGAGTATATCCCCCCACAGCCAAGTCCCATCCCCCAGTACAGACACGGGCTTTCCCATATTTTAGAAGATAAATAGGAATGGTATTAATCAGAGCTTGGTGATCAGGGTGATGTGAGGTGAAGGAAAGAGCAGCTAGAATGATTCCCAGATTTCCCAATAAGAGAAAAAGTAAAGGGGAGGAGATTGAACATCTGGATTTAGCTAATCTCAGTACATCAAAGTATATTTCCTTCACATAATTAGATACAGTTGACTGAAAATTTCATTTTAAGGGCTAGATCAGATGTTGGCAGTTTGTTTGCTTGTTTGTTTGTTTGTTTAAAGTTTGTAAAGGGCCAAACAGTAAGTATTTTTAGCTTCGAGGGCCATATGTTCTTGGTTGCAACAGTTCACATCTTCCTTTGTGGCATAAAAGCAGCCATAGAAAATGGCTTTTGTAAAATATTTATGAAAACAAGTGGCAAGCCAAAGGCGGCCTACAGGCTATAGTTTGCTGACCCCTGATTTGGATAATTGAAGTTCTCAGTGTATATGGGAAGTGTCATCAGAGTGGATGAGATTACTCAGGGAAAGGATGGAGAGGGAGAAGATCAGTGTGTCATTGGATCAGGAAGAGTGGAATCCATGAAGAAACCAGAAAGTAAATGGTCAGAAGATGCCAGAAGTGTTGGAAAACAAGAAAAAGGATTGTTATGGAAATTGGATAATGGGATTTTCAGATTAATTGTGTTAAATGAGGTAGAAAGCTTTAGTAAATATGGGCAAAAAGAAAGAAAAATAGATCATTGACTTGATTTTGCAATGAAGTAATTATAAGTCACCTTAGAATGAGAAGTTTCAATAGAGGGTGGGGGCAGATGTCTCTTTGCAGGACGAGGGGCAAATGAAAATATAAAAGGGAAACCAACGACTATTCATTACACTCTGAAGAAGCTTGGCTTAAGTAAAAGACTGGGTCAAGGTAGGGAGTTTTTGTTTGTCCTAGCTTTGCATTGTCCTTTGACCATCTGTATAGATTTTGGCAGGGGATGAGGTATACATTAATAATTATTCATTGTTACTGCTGGCAAAGTCTTTAAAATCTATAATTAACATCTGTGTTACTTCCCATGCTGGCAAATTGAATGTTTTAGAATTTTAAGGGTCTAGATTAAGAATTCTTTATTAAAGCTTGTTCACTGCTAGTCTTTACTTCTCTTTCCTGGTTGCCCTGAGTCTGTCAGCTTTTCTTCAAGCATAGCTGATATCTTTTAAAACTCTTTTTCCAGAATTGATGTGACTCCGTTCTTCCATGACATCCTTTGCATGATCTGCTTCTGTTCTTGTATTTTCTCGAGTTATGTTAATGAGAATTCATAGAGGTGCCCTATCTGAGATGCCAGTTTCTTAAACTTTGATATTTGATAAAAGGACTATACTTTTTTTTATTATTATGTTATGTTAATCACCATACATTACATCATTAGTTTTTGATGTAGTATTCCATGATTCATTGTTCGCGTATAACACCCAGTGCTCCATTCAGTACATGCCCTCTTTAATATCCATCACCAGGCTAACCCATCCTCCCACCCCCCTCCCCTCTAGAATGCTCAGTTTGTTTCTCAGAGTCCATAGTCTCTCATGGTTCGTCTCCCCCTCCAATTTCCCCCCCTTCATTTTTCCCTTCCTGCTATCTTCTTCTTTTTTTTTTTTTTTAACATATAATGTATTATTTGTTTCAGAGGTACAGGTCTGTGATTCAGCAGTCTTACACAATTCACAGCACTCACCATAGCACATACCCTCCCCAATGTCTATCACCCAGCCACCCCATCCCTCCCACCCCACCCCCCACTCCAGCAACCCTCAGTTTGTTTCCTGAGATTAAGAATTCCTCATATCAGTGAGGTCATATGATACATGTCTTTCTCTGATTGACTTATTTCGCTCAGCATAATACCCTCCAGTTCCATCCACGTTGTTGCAAATGGCAAGATCTCATTCCTTTTGATGGCTGCGTAATATTCCATTGTATATATATATATATATACACCACATCTTCTTTATCCATTCATCTGTCGATGGACATCTTGGCTCTTTCCATAGTTTGGCTGTTGTGGACATTGCTGCTATAAACATCGGGGTGCACGTGCCCCTTTGGATCCCTACATTTGTATCTTTGGGGTAAATACCCAGTAGTGCAATTGCTGGGTCGTATGGTAGCTCTATTTTCAACTTTTTGAGGAACCTCCATACTGTTTTCCAGAGTGGCTGCACCAGCTTGCATTCCCACCAACAGTGTAGAAGGGTTCCCCTTTCTCTGCATCCCCACCAACATCTGTCGTTTCCTGACTTGTTAATTTTAGCCATTCTGACTGGTGTGAGGTGGTATCTCACTGAGGTTTTGATTTGGATTTCCCTGATGCCGAGGGATGTTGAGCACTTTTTCATGTGTCTGTTGGCCATTTGGATGTCTTCTTTGGAAAAATGTCTGTTCATGTCTTCTGCCCATTTTAAAAGGACTATACTTATCTATGAGAGTCAGGCCATATACTCATAATCAATATAAATGTGAACTTGTATGTAACAACATCCTCAAAAATGTACTAGAATCTTACAAAGAAAGGTTCAACATGTTGAAATTCTCTGGAAAAAAATAATTATATATTTAATAGTCAAAATATACTTATGACATAAATATTCCCACCGTCCCACCATTCTGCCCTGTCCAAATACAAATTGAAGTTCAGAAAAAGTTGTATGTTGAAGATAGCAGTGTGGTACCAACATGTGTTCTGTACCCATCTTATGGAAAGATAATATATTTATTATTTTTGAATTATTTATTATCTATGAATGGAAAACTATAATGAACAATTATTGAGTACTTAACTTTATGCCAGGCTCTATTCTAAGCTCTTAATAGGTGTTAACTTATATAATTCTCATAATAGACCTAAGAAGCAAGTGAAAACACTGAGGTCCAGAGAGGTCTGTAATTGACCCCAGGTTACACAGGAAGACAGTAGTGTTGCCAGGATTCAAATCCAGGGAGATGGCTCTAGAACCTTACCTCTTGACAATATGATAGTAAGTGTTAACATGGGGATGAATATCTACTGGAATATTATTAATTCATTTGAGAGGAAGAATCAAAAGTGACTCTTAAATTCCTTTTCTAATGATATAATGTTCCCTGTAGTAATAAAGGTCCAGGCTGTTCTCTTCAATTTCCCCTGAGTCTCTGAGACACTATCCCTAAAAGCCTAGTCAGTATTTCTTACTACACTGTTAAAGTAGCAAGAGGCTTTCAAAATTTCTCAATCACACTTGAATCAGAATTCTTATTAGAAAGTACACTTAATGCTCCAGGACATTGTAACCCTGGTGGGGATTTTCTGGCTTATCAAATTTCAGAACAAACAGATTCCATTTGAAAATTACAGAGAAAGTGTGACAAAGTGACCTCCCTACAGTCCCTACTCCTCTAGTTTTTCCCCATCCCACTTAAATTCTCCCTTTTCCATAAAGTCCTCTTGTTGCTGTTGTTTTTAATTGCATTATCTATAGTCCAGAAGATTGGGAGGAAGTTTAAAATACCATGAACCAACCAGCAGGGCTCAAGAATAAGGAGGGACCAAGTATCAAAATGATTCCAGTGAGATCACCATTAAAGGTGGATAAGAGGTAGAGGCCGTTCTCCTAAGGCCTGAAAAGTGCATCTGCTAGTCTTCATCTTTCTGTCTTGTTTCTAAAATAATGCACTAATGACATATAAATACCTCCCCCAACCCTTTTCTCCTTCTCATCTATAAATATACATACATACATCTACTACAAAATGTTCTGTTGAGGGGCAGCTGGGTGGCTCAGTCGGTTAAGTGTCTGCCTTCGGCTCAGGTCATGATCACAGGGTCCTGGGATCAAGCCCTGCATCGAGCTCCCTGCTTACCAGGGAGTCTGCTTCTCCCTCTCCCTCTGTCTGCCACTCTCCCTGCTTCTGCTCTCTCTCTCTCTCTGTCAAATAAATAAATAAAATCTTAAAAGAAAATGTTCTGTTGAGATTTCCTCTAGGTTGCGGGCCCACAGCTACAGTTGATTAATTCACTCAGAAAAAAAAAATATATGATACCTTTGTTAAAGAGTACATCTAAGCTACTCATATAAGGACGTCCTTGTGAAAATACCCTAGTCATTTGGAATACTGCCTTTCTAGGACATTTTTTTCCCTATCATTCAAGAAAATATGTTACATGAAACCAACCCCTCTACTCATATTATTTTAGAAAGAAATTTAATTAACAGAAAAAAATCAAAATAACATATAATTAGCGTTAAGCAAGTAAGCAGTCAGTGATACTGAGAATCCTTGGGTTCATATCAGTCTTTAAATGTCCATTCACCTCATTTATGTCATTGATTACAGGAAAGATAATCCTCATTACCTTAACAGTGATCTTAGCCATGTTCGTTATTTCCTAGTTTAGACATGCATCACCAGACTTTTCTGTGCACTCCTCTGAATAAGTGACACTAATGCGGGTCTAAGGTGAGGTGTGAGGTGTGAGGTATGAGGTGAATTGCCCACCTGGGTGTGCAATCTGCTGTTTGTGCCTACTCACTTCTATGGCCTCTGCTGACATGAAGTACATGTTTAATATGACGAAAGTAGAGAAAACTTGCTCCCAGACAAATCCCAGTGATGCTGTCTCTATTTTTTTCTTCCTTAGTATATAAAGACATTTTTTTGGTAAGAGTCTTTACATACTAAAGAAGAAAAACTACATTCTGGGTATCACAACCCCTCCCCCCAAAAAAGACCTAATAAATTATGCTCTTTTTTTTTGGAGAGAGAGAGAGAGAGAGAGATGGAGAGAGGGCACAAGCAGGGAAGAAGGCAGCAGGAGAGGGAGAAGCAGGCTCCCCACTGTGCAGGGAGCTGCACGTGGGGCTATCTCAGGACCCTGAGATCACGGCCTGAGCTGAAGGTAGACACGTAACCTACTGAGCCACCCAGAGGCCCCTATGCTGCATTTCTTATACATTACCTCAAAAACAATAATACAGGTTTGCAGCCTTTATATTCTAACATAAGCTTATATTCTGGCTGACGATTGCAGGAAACTGGTGGAGAAAAACAGAATAACCTGTTCAAGGAGGTGGGCAAGAAGAACCAAAACATTGGTTGATGAATGAAAGATTAGCAAGAAAGATAAGAGAGACCAGAATGGTGGTCAGTTAAGTGGCTGTTATAATGAGAAGAATGGAAATCAATAAGAAATTTATTATAAACAAAGAGACCAAATCACATTCTCAATATTAGTAGGTGCAAAACCAAAGCAAATGACAGCACTGAGATATTTCTTCTGTATATTGATGTTAAAACAGAAATGCCAGAGTGAATACTTGAATTTTATATAAGTGTTTAAAATTCATAAAATTCATAAAATTTAAAACATTTAACACTAAATGTTTACATATTCTAATTTAAAATGTATGACATATGGGGCACCTGGGTGGCTCAGTCAGTTAAGCATCTGCCTTTGGCTCAGGTTATGATCTCACGGTCCTGGGATCAAGCCCCGTATCAGGCTCCCTGCTCAGCGGGTAGTCTGCTTCTCTCTCTCTCTTTGCTGCTCCCTCCACCACCCGCTCATGCTCTCTGTCTCTCTCTCTTTCAAATAAATAATAAATAAAATCTTAAAAAAATGTATGACATATTACAAAGCCTCAAGGAACAATGTAAAGATACAAGAATATGTGATAAAGACATATTATTATTATACTATAAACTTTTAGCAAATACTGAACATGATGCTCCTTTTGTCTTCAGTCCTTTCCACTGAGTGATGTCTTCAGAGTGGTCCTACTGATGTTGTTGGTTAGGTCCAGCTTCAGCTGTGTCCAAATCCTGCTGAGCATCATTAATGGAGCATTCAGGTCCATGAACTCTGGCTTTGACCTGTGGTAATTTATATTTCACAACCTTCAATCTGGAAAGAGGATAACTCTGTTCTCCATCTGATTTTGGTGTGGTTCCTCCTTCCATCTCTAAGTGCATCATGGAATTTTCTCCCCAAATCTGAGATCAGCCTTTAATTGAATGAGAGAAGAGAAGCAAAATGAGTATGAGGAGGATGGTAGTAGTAGGAACTGAATAGCAATAATGGGTTGGGAGGGTATGTGGAGAGGTGTTTTGAAAGTGGACTGGGTGATATTCAGCAAAGGGGAAGGGTGTAGGGAAATGAAGCTGAAGCAAGAAGGGTGAATAAAGCTGTTGCCTAATGGCTGAATGTCTGGAATAGCATTGCAACATGCATAAACATATACATATTGGTATCTTGATCCTAAAAAATGGCAAGTTATATCTGAATATTGGAAGCTAGTAATGCAATACTAGCCACAATATTTTGGGACAGAAAACCCAAAAATGCCAAAGACTATCTGAGGTTTTAGATTTTAAGGATGCATGTGATAATGTAATATTTGATGATCTTGATCCTAGAGAGAACTTAATGTTTTGGGGCCAGCATGCATTTGAGAATTTTTCTTTCAGTCAAAGGATAGCTTCAAGTAACAGTGAATCTTTCCATGTAATAATTATTTTAAAAACAATTTCTCAGTAACAAAAACATTTTTAAAGGGGAGAGAGAGAGTGTGTGTACAGGAGAAGGAGCACATGGTTAATTGGCATTCATATTCCTGAGCAAACTTGTAAATAGTACCATTCTCACAGGAATTAAATCAGTTGCACTGTGGGTAACTTCAGAATTCAAAGGTGCCACAGTTCCTCACTCTGTGTTGATGGAACTGAACGGCATTAACCTTTTCACTTGCACTAACAAAGACAAGTGAAGACAAGATGTGCTATGACTCCTGCACATCTATGTTTTGTTTTTTGCCCAGGGCCCTCTACAATTATCCCACACTTCAGAACTAATTTCTCTACGCGTTTACCTACATTGTTTTTGCACTACTCTTGAAACACCACAATCTCATTAACTCTTTTCTCTCTCTCTCTCTCTTTTTTTTTTCCAAAAGGAGGATTTATAAGGACATAGAAGAAATAATTATTCAGTGATTCATTGTTGGGCAAATGTTTGTAGCTTTTGCAAATATGTTGGCCCTTATCCAAAGTAAATGTTTTGTTTTGTTTTTTGCTTTGTTTCCCCTTCAGTCTTAGAAATAAGATAACACTCTACTGCTTCAGTCAGTAACTCTGACTATTGTTTTCCTATACTGAATTAAAAATCAGACTTTTTATTTTTAGGTGGGGGCAAGAGGGAAAGAGAAAATCAAATTAAACTTTAGAACTTAAGTTTTCGCAATAGGACTCTCATTGCTTATTTCTTTCTTCTTGTTTAAAGTACAAAATATACATACATATATATGCATACACACAAAAATACATATATCTATGCATATATGTATTTTGTTTTGTTTTACAACTATAAAGTTGGCAAACAACAATTTAGCACCAAGAATAAGCTATTTTAGCTTATGTGTCTGTCTTTTTGTGGCTCACAAATAATTTGATCATGGCAGAGGGATAGAAAGCTCCCTTTTAAGGCAATCTATATAGGGTATAGGGTTCTCTTGATTAAAATGAGAAAGGATTACCCACAAAACTTAACTGCAAATAGTTAACTATGTAAGT
Organism: Halichoerus grypus; assembly: GCF_964656455.1. Taxonomy (NCBI): domain Eukaryota; kingdom Metazoa; phylum Chordata; class Mammalia; order Carnivora; family Phocidae; genus Halichoerus; species Halichoerus grypus. Next base: position 91,308,627 of record NC_135717.1, read on the forward strand.
ACAGATGGGAAAATCTTGTTTGGCTATAGTCGTAATTTTCCTTAACCATAAGTAAGCTTGATAACAGCCAACAATATGCTTCTATAAAAAGTAGCATGGCCCAGATAAGAACTAACAAAATGAATGTCCAACTTAAGTAGGAAGAGTTGAGCAATCACGTTTAGTTGCCCACTTCTAGTGCACACAGGGAAAGACAGTTGATATAATGAGTGGTCTGATAACTATATGTCATACATTTGTAAGAATGAGGTTTGCTTAGCTAGAAGAAGAAAGGATCTAGTAGAGGACACGTAAACTTTCTTCAAATTATTTGAAGAATTGTCATGTAGAAGAAGGAGCAAACAGAGTGAGGGCCAATGAGTCATATGTGGGCTTAATAAATGTTAGAACTTATTGAGAATAGATAGGATTGACACAGAATGTGGTACCATGACATAGAGCCTGAAAACCAAATCTGGAAGACCACTTGTCAGAGTTGCTGTTGAAATAATTTTTTGCATGGAAGTTGTAATAGACGGCCTCTGGGTTCACTTCCATCTCTAAATATTATGAGTTTGCTTTAAGAATTCTACTAAAGAATTCTACAGAACACTTTTCAAGCTGTGTTTTGCAGAACACTAGGTATGGTGGATGTTAATAGGTGCTTTGTACATTACCCTCTTCTTGGAGAAAAAATGGACATCTGCATAGTAAAAGTCCTGAGCAGTCTTATACTAAAAATCCTTTTTAATTCGAAATAACCCACACTCTCTGAACTTAATTGAATATAGAGCACTTTTACGGTACTTATTTGCAACCTAAAGGAACAGTGTTTCTTGGAATATTAGTTTTGGAAACAGCAATTAATATACAATAAAACCAATCCTTTAAATTGACGCGGAATATATTTTGGGCACATTTACAAATATTTAATGTACAAAGAAGAAAATTTACATGTAGAAGAAATATTCTTTCCCAAAAGTTAGAGTTATTACAAAGTTCCCCCAAACATGTGCCTTTTAAATATAAACCAATCATATAATTCAAATGCTTTGCAGATGTTTTAAAATGTCCTTATTCCTCCTAATTTAAGATTCAATTAATTAACCTAATTTTGGAGAGTTTCTAATTGAAGCTAATTGTTCTGTCTGCTGATTTCTACCTCTAAATCAGTTTTATTAAATTTGTAAGAATTACTCCTCTTTATGTGTGTATCATTATTTTCACATCTCCATTGTAAATTCATCTTTATGAAAGAACAAAGATAAAATGTGTAAAATTTTCAAATAATTGCATAAGCACTGTTGTAAAGATAAAATGGTGACTCTACTGACACTAAACTGTTGTCTGGGAGACAGTGCCCCCATGTGATGGCTCAACATTCCCACTCATTAAAAATGCTAAACATCCAAATTTGGCTTATATAAAATGTGGTTTAAAGCTGTCAATGCACATAAGTAAATCTTAAATGTATCATTTCACTGGTATACCACTAGAATCATATTGTATTAATTACTTGAACTATAAACATGTACATTTAAAGCTGATCATATCGATGTGCAATAATGTAGGTCAAGGAATTCATTGCTTCACTTATAATTTTCAATCTTTTCAACTCTGGCCTGTCTTTTCTGGATCCATTCTCAGAGCTTACACATGTGCTTAGGTTATTTCATCTCAAAAATAAGTAAAGAAATAGTCCTTCAATAATTCTACCATAATCCCATAATTATATAGAGACTCTTTTTCACCATTTTTAAACTCCAAAGGGAATTTTTGAAACTTACCATTTTTTTAAAAATTAAATTGTTTTCTCTATTATGCCCCATAACATTTTCCATGTGCTATAATTCCAGCAGTTGTATTGAATCTTGCCTGCTATATTACGAGAGTGTAAACGTTACTGAAGTAAGGATCATGTTTTATTTGTCTCATGTATCTCCCATTTCTAGCACTTAGTAATGTTTGTTGAATGACTGAATGTATGATTGAAGAAAGAACCATGTTTTGCATTGAATCTCCAATGACTATCTCAGTCCCTGAAGCATTGTTGGGCATTCATGTTTTTTTATTAAGTTACTGAAAGTTAGAGTTCATCTATGATTCATTTTTCTATACCATCCTATCATTCCTATTATTCTGATATGTACTTCATATACATTCATAATATTTGTTGAATGAAAGAATGAAAAATTAATACTGTAATCTATATCTGGTGCTTCTACTCTCTATTTTCTACTCATGTAGGAACTGTGGACCTTGGTTCTCTTCACATCCTATTACAAAACATTCCTTTTCTAAAAGTCACAATAATCTCTTAGTTCTCAAAACCATTGATATACAACATATAACAATGTTGAGTAAATCATTCTTCTTGCTTCCATGGAAACACACCTATCTGGTTCTAACTTTCTGATTACACTGTCTTCTTTCTAGTAGCTCATCTTCCTTACTCTTTTAGGTTTATTTGTCATGCTTTCTACATATCTTTGGAAATTTTATCAAAATCTAGATTTTAATGGGGTCTTCATAAAACTTTTCAAAGTACATTATTCTTGACATTATATATTTTCTACTTTGTGTTATTCTTATGTGTGCATGTATGTGTTTGCACACCTGTGTTTTGTCTACCCTAAGACATATAATTCATTGCTTCACTTATAATTTTCAATCTTTTCAACTCTGGCCTGTCTTTTCTGGATCCATTCTCAGAGCTTACACATGTGCTTAGGTTATTTCATCTCAAAAATAAGTAAAGAAATAGTCCTTCAATAATTCTACCATAATCCCATAATTATATAGAGACTCTTTTTCACCACTTTTATTTTTTTATTTTTTTATTTTTTTAAAAGATTTTATTTATTCATTTGAGACACAGAGATACAGAGAGAGAGAGAGAAAGCATGAGCAGGGAGAGAGGCAGAGGGAGAGGGAGAAGCAGGCTCCTCGCCGAGCCAGGATCCCGATGTGGGGCTCGATCCCAGGACCCTGGGATCATGACCTGAGCTGAAGGCAGACGCTGAACCATCTGAGCCACCCAGGCGCCCCTCTTTTTCACCATTTTTAAACTCCAAAGGGAATTTTTGAAACTTACCATTTTTTAAAAAATTAAATTGTTTTCTCTATTATGCCCCATAACATTTTCCATGTGCTATAACTCCTTTATCTATTTATACCTTACTGAGAAGTTTGGGGTTTTTTAAATATCTTTCTATTTTTAATGAAGTATAGTTAACACACAATGTTAATTTTGAGTATGCAACGTAATGATATTTATATCTTATACTCCTTTAAGGAGGTATTATCAAAATAAGCCTCAAAGTCGCTGGCATTGTATGTTGTATGTAATGGGCAGTCCAAAACTATTTTTAAAATAAATGGATCCCTCCCTTGAGTTGCTTTGATCATGAAAGATGTCCTAAAGAAAAGGAGCTTGATGGAGGGTTCTTACTAAAAGGAGGAACATAAAATAGTGGGAAAAGATGAGACTGGAATTCTTGATAGAAGGAGCTGCATGCTCAGATATGTATTTCCATGAATACATGCATAATCTGTGGAGGTATTAGACAGTTTGTCTAAACTGTATAGAGACATAAATCAGGGAGTCTGAGAAATGGGGTTAGTGGTACAGGTGTGAGTTGCTGAAAGGCTCAAAGGAAGGTCAAAATAGCTGGGTTTGATAAGGATAACATGGATCCTTTGTACGTGTTGGCACAGAGGCATGGCCTGATGAAAATAGGAATTGAGGAAGATTATGTTTTAATTTGAACATCTTTTAATATTATATTTATGATGATTATCACTTACGACCTAAAAGGATAAGACTTACTGCCTTATTTTATATCTAAATTACTACCAGGTACTATATTACTACAATGCAGTGGTAAATATATACAACAAAGATATATATATATAATGAAGATGACAGATAGATAGATATGAAATAAAGACCCAAAGTATTTTACTTTTCTGGTTACTTTTCCCACTACTGAAATACAGTTATCAGCCAGGAGAAAGAGAACTGCTGGTTTGTAGAACAGAGCATCTTGGTAACACAATAAATGATGAAAAATTCTATGGAAAGAAAATCCTTGTGGGAGATACAGGCCCCAAAAAGGACATTTTAGGGAAATGGAATTCCTGGTGCTGGATCCCTTTTCCCAGAAGCACCCAGCTGAGGAAAAGTATGCCTCTGAAAGACTCTAAGTTCATATTTTAAGGATACTGGGTAACTATGAGGGCAGCAAGCACTTGTCACTCAGCTTCTTGCAACTTTTGAATTGAATCTAAAAGACTCTGAACATTTCTTAATACTTGTCATCTCCCTCCCTCACAGGATTGTAGGCAGGATTAATGAGATAATGTTTTAACAGAGATTGAGCTCCTTGGCAGACAGAGGCTAAATATAGAACAGTGTTTTTGTTATGATAAGCTATGTAAGACTTATCATGGAAAAGGTTTTGCAATTTAACCCATTTTGAAGAAAAATGATCCAGTAAAACTTGATTCTTTTTTGGTGAAGTTATATATTGGTGTGAATACCTCAAAAAGAGTATATTGCATTTAATTTCCCTATATTCTGAAATAAAATTTAGTCATTCATGAAAATAATTTTAAATCAAACTATATAGTATTACGTGTTAGAGGTTTACACACTACAGCTTACAGTCAAGTCTGACCAGCCCTGAAAAATTTGGTCAGTAACTTGTTTTTGTAAATAAAGTTTTATTGAAACATAGGCATAACCATCTTTTTATCTATTGTCTTTGGCTGCTTTTACAGTACATTATGAACAGTTGATTAGTTGTTACAGAGACAATATGGCCTATGAAACCTAAAACAGTTCCTATCTGATCCTTTACAGAAAAAGTTCACAGACCCCTGATTTATGGCAGGGTTTTTTTCATATATGTGTTAAGCATTTACATGTTCCCTCAGTAACAATATGACCTTCTGCAAGTTCCTTAGCATACGTAAGATTCAGTTTCCAGTTTATTCATCTGTAATAGCACTGCTTGATAAGATTCTGATAAGAATCACATAATAGGAAAACACTTAGCACAGTGTTTGGCACACAGTAAGACTGAAATAAAATAGGTATTATTGCCATTGTTCTATAACACTAATTTAGTAAGTTGGTCCAGCTCTAGCATTCCTAAACAAGTACTTGAAATACTTTTCATATGCATTCAGGTAATAGTTCATCTGAGTTCAGGTAATAGTTTCCCTGAGTTCATTTAGTGGTCCCAATGTTCCCTTAGGACTCTAGCATTCATGTATGAGCCTTGAGAGTTTCCTCTCCCAATCAAGCAAAGATGATGGCAGACCAGTTTTTGTGTGACCTGTTACACAGAGGAGGGTTAGATAAGAGAGGACCCAAACTGGCAATCAATTAAACAATCAATCAATTGCTTGAGTTTAGTGATAGTACCCAGAGATTTTATAGATAAACCAGATATCATGGAATCAAGAACTTCCTTCTTGTTATGGCAACTTCAAATAAAAGAAAAATTTTTGATAAAAGTAGCTAATATGAAAAGGCAAGTCAATTCTGTACAATTCTGTTTACAATCCTGTAAATACCCACAAGTGTATATAGATTACTGTGGTATATATGGAATGCATAAGAGACTGGAGTCTTAATGGTTGAGCATTGAGGCAGTGGATATGGCATGTGCAGTGAACTACAAAGATGCCAGGGATACAGATTTTGAGTCTACCTACAGGATTTTTGTCAAAAAAAAAAAAAAAAAAAAGAGGGAGAGAAGTGTTTCTGGAGCTTTTGTTAGGCATTGGGAAATGGGATGAACTTTGAAACAACTGTATAAGTTATACTCAAAGGAAATGTGACAGATGCTTGGTGAGTGTCCCTCAAGCATTATAATTTAAAGGAATAATAAAATGAGATGATGTGGGGCTTTAAGTTGTTAGAATTTCTGTTTTGTTTATGAAAGAACTAGGGGCTGCTGCTTAACAAATAAATAACTGGTCCTGTTTCATATATTGAATCCATACTGTTTAAAAGTGAGGAAGAGAGCATCAATGTGCTGGCTTGTTTTACACATATTCATCTATATTCAAATGTAGAGTTTATGTCAATAAAAGCTCCCGCTGTTACAATTCATTTTTCACTATACAAGCAAAATGACTGCTTTTATTTTTTCATCTCTATATTCCTAGTGCCTAGCACATAGGATATACTCAATACATATCTGTCAAATAAATCGCTGAATGAATGTATAAAGTGGTAAGATATCTTTGAGAACTATCAAGTCTCAGAGATGATATGTCAGGATCTTTTGCCAAAGAAGAAGCCACAATCAAGTGTACCATTCAAAAGGACCAGAAAAGAAAAAAAAAACTCTTTTAGGAGAAGACATCACAAACCACCTCTAGGTCTATATGACACACAAGACCAGTTCTTGTGAGGGGTAGTTAGAAGAAAATAGTCTGAACTGAGAAGATAAATGACATAATAAGAATAAATAATGGACTAAACACTGACTATACAGTGTACAGGGGCACTGAGGCAGGCCCTCTATATATATTGAAGGGATTAAGTCGGGAGGATGAAATCTGGTGCTTACTGGCCAATTAAAGCCCAGTAATTCACATTTGGCATAGAGCAATGAATTATTTTTATTCCCACTATATCAGTAGAAAGAAATTCATTACACTCTCAGGTAGTTTTTGTTGGACTTACAGTAAAGTTGAGCATGTTCTTGGCAGATTTTGTGCAGTTAAAACTGAACAGGGGCAGGCACATGGCACAACAGAAACTAGGACTAATATTTTATCTTACATGTTTATTCTAAGACTTAAAACAACATTAGTATAATCTATTAGTAAAAATGCAAAAAGGTAGTCATATTGAAACATGAAAAAAATTACAAGTTTGTTTCCATTTCTCTGAAAAAAATAATTGTCCACACTAAATATGCTAAATATTAATGCTATGTGTAATTATTCAGAAAAAAAATATTTATTGAGCACCTCTTTTCTGCTGATTGTGGCTTATTACCAGGATATAAAAACAAATAAGATCCAGTGATGAGGGGTAATATTCTGAACTAGGATATTAAATCAACCTTCCTGCTGAGGACACCTACACTGTCAGGATTTCTTTTAAAAGAAATGAGCAGAAAATATGAACAGACACTTCTCCAAAGAAGACATACAAATGGCCAACAGACACATGAAAAAATGCTCCACATCACTTGTCATCGGGGAAATACAAATCAAAACCACAATGAGATACCACTTTACACCAGTTAGAATGGCTAAAATAACAAGACAGGGAACAACAAATGTTGGCGAGAATGTGGAGAAAGGGGAGCCCTCTTACACTGTTGGTGGGAATGCAAGCTGGTACAGACACTCTGGAAAACAGTATGAAAGTTCCTCAGGAAGTTAAAGATAGAGCTACCCTACGACCCAGCAATTGAACTACTGGGTATTTACTCCAAAGATACAGATATAGTGAAAAGAAGGGATATCTGCACCCCAATGTTCATAGCAGCAATGTCCACAATAGCCAAACTGTGGAAGGAGATGAGATGCCTTTCAACAGATGAATGGATAAAGAAGATGTGGTTCATATATACAATGGAATATTACTCAGCCATCAGAAAGGATGAATACCTACCATTTGCATCGACATGGATGGAACTGGAGGGTATTATGCTAAGTGAAGTAAGTCAATCAGAGAAAGACAATTATCATATGGTTTCACTCATATGTGGAATATAAGAAATAGCATAGAGGATCATAGGGGAAGGGAGGGAAAACTGAATGGGAAGAAATCAGAGAGGGAGAAAAACCATAAGAGACTCTTGACTCCAGGAAACAAACTGAGGGTTGTGGAAAGGGAGGTGGGTGGGGGGATAGGGTAACTGGGTGATGGGCATTAAGGGGGGCACGTGTGGTGATGAGCACTGGGTGTTATACGCAACTAATGAATCATTGAACACTAAACCAAAAACTAGTGATGTACTATATGTTGGCTAACTGAATTTAAATTAAAAAAAATAATCTTAAATAATTAACATCAGAGAGTAACAAATCAGTTAGAGAATATCAAACCAATATTTGAAGAGAAAGGAATGCAGGAAAAAAGCTAGCATTTGAAGCCCTTCTTACCATAGAGGTCGTTAGTTGCTAAATCTGGAATGAATAACTGAAAGATTGAGAAGCTGAGTAGAAATTTTTGACAGATGCATCAAACTGGGAGACCAGGGGTAAGAGTAAGGCTAAACATGATATATACAAGCATTTGAGGAAATGAAGTATATTTCAAAATGACTCAGTTTTGGAAATTGGAATGAAGTGATCCTGGATTGCTAGTCTCTAATTGCTCAAGTGCAGAGAATACAGAACCCTTCTGAAAGGAGAAAACATCACCCAAGGCCTCCAAGTGTTATTTGAAATAAATAAATAAATAAATAAATAAATAAATAAATAAATAAAATGTAATACTATAATAGAAATAGAAATGAGTTAAATATTTATATAATTTATATATATTTGACACTCAGTCAAAAGTACCAAGCAAATGAAGAAACAAAATTACATGAATTGAATTCCAGTTTCTAGTCCTCCAAGTTTGGAAGTTGTCACTCAATTCTAACAACAACCAAAAAACTGAACAGATAGAAAAAGCAAAAATTTTTGAATCCATAAGAATTGGGAGGATACAGGGCAAACTGCTGCTCACAAAATTGGAAAGACAAGCAGATACAGGGAGTCATAGCTTACTGTAGCAGAGACTCAGGAGCAGAAACCACTGAGGAAACCAGCACCATGGTAGGAACACATGAACTATAATTAACAAACTGCTAGAGGCCCAGTGTGGACAATCCTAAGAGTAAAAAAATCCAGTGGTATGCAGTCAGTCATAGGAGGCCCCCAGAATATTGTGAGCTACACCTCTAGGAACTCAATCAGATTCCCACAGTCAATATCAGATAAATCCACTCAGACTTTGGGCAGGGGGAGAGGAAGGAACTATTCTGAAATATATTAGAGCACTCAGTTCTTCTTAATAAGACCTATGCTCAAGGGAAACTGGTTAACTACAGCTTAACCTGCTGGGTATTATCAGAGCCTAACTGATCTAGAAGGAGAAACCCCAAGTCCAACTGACTTTAGCCTTCTTGCTTCACCTAATAGGAGAGAGAAAAAACAAAGAAATACTTATGAAGTTTACAGTCCAGAGGCATAGGCTAACTAGAAGACTGAGACAATCATAGAATATTTCCCCTCCCCTGATAACTGATAACCACATTACTAAAAGCCTCTTTACAGCAGTTCCTCTTTATCAGTACATCACATCCAGCTATCAAGAAAACAAAACAAAACAAAACCAAAGCTACAGGGCATACCAAAAGGGCAAAAAACACAATTTGAAGACATGGAGCAAGCATCAGAAACCACACATGAAGGAATTATCAGACTACAAGTTGAAAACAACTATGAATAATATGCTGAGGGTTTTAATGGATAAAGAAGATAGCATTCAAGAATAGACAGCCAATGTAAGCAGGGAGATGGAAATCCTAAGAAATAATAAAAAAGAAAAGCTAAAGATCCAAAATATTGTAACAGCAATGAAGAATGGTTTGTTTGTTTTAAAGATTTTATTTACTTGAGATTGAACAAGAGAGAGAGTGAGATCAAGAGCACAAAAGGAGAGGGAGAAGCAGGGAGCCTGACATGGGGTTCGATCCCAGGACCCTGAGATCATGCCCTGAGCCGAAGGCAGCCACTTAACCGACTGAGCCACCCAGCCACCCCTGAAGAATGGTTTTGATGGGCTTATTGACAGATTTAACATGGCTGAGGAAAGAACCTCTGAGCTAAAGGATATATCAATAGAATCCTCAAAAACCAAAAGACAAAGACAACAGACACTGAAGAAACCAGAATAAAATATCCAAAGACTGTGGGACAACTACAAAAGGTATATACATACAATAGTAATACCAGAAGAGAAAAGAAAAAGAAACAGAAGAAATATTTAATACAGTATAACTGATATTTTCCCCAAATTAATTTCAGACACCAAATCACAAATTCAGGAAGTTCAGAGAACACTAACCAGGATAAATGACAAAATAACTAAGGCATATCATCTTCAAACTATAAAAAATCAAAAACAAAAAATCCTAAAAGAAGCCATGGGGGGAAAATACCTTACCTATAGAGGAACAGAGATAATTACATCAGAGTTCTCAGAAACCATGTAAACAAGAACAGAGTGGAGTGAAATATTTAAAGTGTTGAGAGACTAAAATACCAACCTAGAATTTTATACCCTGAAAAATTATATTTCAAAAGTGAAGGAAAAATAAAGATCTTTTTCTAGAAAAATAAAAATTAAGGGAGTTTGTTGCCAGCAGATCTGCTTTGCAAGAAATGTTAAAAAGAAGTTTTTAAAGAAGAAAATAAAAATATAGGTCAGAAACATAGATCTACATAATGAAAGGAAGACTAATGAAGAAGGAATAAGTGAAGGCAAAATAAAACATTTTTTTTTAAATATTTATTTTAGGGGTGCCTGGGTGGCTCAGTCGTTAAGTGTCTGCCTTTGGCTCAGGTCATGATCCCAAGGTCCTGGGATCGAGCTCCGCATCAGGCTCTCTGTTCCGCGGGGAGTCTGCTTCTCCCTCTCCCACTCTCCCTGCTTGTGTTCCCTCTCTCGCTGCGTGTCTCTTTCTAAGAAATAAATAAATTCTTTTTTAAAAAAATAAAATATTCATTTTAGAGAGAGAGTGAGAGAATGAGTGTGGGGTGGGGCAGAGGAAGAGGGAGAGAATCATCAAGCAGAAATCCCACTGAACACAGAGCTGGATGCAGGGATCGATCCCAGGACTCTGAGATCATGACCTGAGCCAAAACCAAGAGCCAGATGCTTAACCAACTGAGCCACCCAGGTGCCCCAAACCTTTATTTTTCTTATTCTCTTTCTATAAGTATGGTTTCATGTATTTATTTATTTAAAATTTTTTGTATTTATTATTATTTTCTTTTTACTGAAGTATAGTTGACATACAATGTTATATTAGTTTCAGGTGTACAAAATAGTGATTGGACAAGTCTATACAATACACAGTACTCACCACAATAAGTGTATTTACCTCCTGTCATCATACAAAGTTATTACAATATTATTGATTATATTCCTTAAGCTGTACTTTTCATCCCTGTAACTCATTTATTTTATAACTCTATATTTGTACATCCTAATCCCCTTCACCTATTTTTTTATTGAGGTATAGGTGACATACAATATTATATTAGTTTCAAATGTACAACAGAGTGATTTCACAATTATATACATTATAAAATGCTCACTATAAGTGTAGTTGTCATGTGTCATCATATAAAGTTACTGCAATATTGCTGAACTCAAAAACACCATCTATCAAGTGAATATAATTTACATCTAAAGTACTTCATGCAACAGAAGCAGAATACATTTTTATATGATACAACCAAGTAGGATTTGTCCTAAATATGCAAGCCTGGTTAATATTTGAAAATCAATTAATGTAGGGGCATCTGGGTATCTCAGTCTCTTGGTTTCAGCTCAGGTCATGATCTCATGGGTCATGGGATCAAATCCCACATCCAGGTCTGTGCTCAGTGGGGTCTGCTTGAAAATTCTCTCTCTCTACTCCTCCCCCCACTCATGCTCTCTCTCTAAAGTAAGTAAATAAATCTTAAAAAAAAAAAATCAGGGGCACCTGGGTGGCTCAGTCAGTTAAGCATCCAACTCTTGATTTTGGCTCAGGCCATGACTTCAGAGTTGTGAGATTGAGCCCCACATCTGGCTCCACACTCGGTCTGCTTGAGATTCTTTCCCTCTGCCCCTCCCCCTGCTCACATGCTCTCTCTCTCAAATAAATAAATAAATCTTTTTAAAATAATCAATTGATGTAATCCATTATATTAAGGAGTTAAAAAAGAAAAAAAATACATGATCAGATCAATAGATACAGTAAAAGCATTTGATAGAGCCCAATACCCCTTCATGATAAAAACTGTCAATAAAGTAGGAATATAGGGGAAATTTTCAAATTTATAAAGACTAAATACAAAAAAACCTACAGTTGACATCATACTTAATGGTGAGAAACTCAAAGTTTTTCCATTAAGATCAGGTACAAGGCAAGGATGTCCCCTCTCACCACTCCTTTTCAACATAATACTGAAATTCCTTCCTGATACAATAAGGTAAGAGAAGGAAATAAAAGGCATACAGAATGGGGAGGAGGACATAAAACTCTCTTTGTGTATAGATGATATATTTGCTTATATAGGCAATCCAAAAGATTCAACAAAAAAACTCCTAGAACTAATAAGTGATTATTCAGGATAAAAGATTAATATACAAAGTTAATTGTTTTCTAATATATTCATAATAAACAAGTAGAATTTGAAATTTAAAATATAAGATATACTACAGCACCCTTAAAATTGAAATACTTAGGTATAAATTTAACTAAATATGTATAAGATATATATGAAGAAAATTACAAAACTTTGATGAATGAAATCCAAGAAGAACTAAATAGATGGAGAAAGATATTCCATGTTCATGGGTAGACAGACTCAACACTGTCAAGGTGTCATCTCTTCCTAATTTGATCTATAGATTCAGTGCAATCCCAATTAAACTCTCAGTAAGTTATTTTATGTATATCGACAAACTATTCCTGAGTCTATATGGAAAGGCAAAGATCCAGAGTAGCTAACACAACATTGAATAACAAAGTTTAGGATTGATGCTACTTAACTTGAACACTTACTATAAGGATGCAGTAATCAAGACAATGTGGAATTGACAAAATAAACAAATAGAATACCGAAATGGAATAGAGGTCCCAGAAATAGATCCCCATAAATATAGTCAACTAATCTTTACAAAGGAGCAAAGGCAATTTTATGAAGCTAAAATAGTCTCTTCAACAACGAGTGCTGGAACAAATGGACATCCGTATGCAAAATGATAAATGTAGCATGGACCTTATACTCTTCACAGATATTAACTCAAAATGGGTAGCAAATAAGCATATGAAAAGATGCTTCATATCATCTATCATCAGGGAAATGCAAGTTAAAACAAAAATGATATGCCTCTACATGCCTATTATAATGGCCAAAATATGGAACATTGACAACACCAAATGATGATATGGAGCAATAGAAATTCTCATACATTGCTGGTAGAAATGCAAAATGCCATTTGGAAGGTAGTTTGGAAGTTTTTTTACATTGCTGTACCATATGATCCGGAAATCATGCTCTGTATTATTTACTGAAAGGAGTTGAAAATTTAGGTCCACACAAAAACCTGTATGTGGATGTTTATAGCAACTTTATTCATAATCGCCCAAATTCAGAAGCAACCAAGATGTCTTTCAATAAGTGAATGGATTAATAAACTGTTGTATAGCCAGACAATAAAATATTATTCAGGGCTAAAAAGAAATGACCTATCAAGCCATGAAAAGACAGATAGGAATATTAAATGCGTATTACTAACTGAAATAAACCAATCCTGAAAGGCTATATATTGTATGATTCCAACTATATGACATTCTGGAAAAGGCAAACTATAAAGACAATAAGAGATCAGTGGTTGCCAGGAAGGTTTGGTGCAGGGGGGAGGGCATAAATATGCAGGACAGAGAGGAATTTTGGTCATTGAAAATACTCTGTATATTATAATGATGTATGTATATCACTGTACATTTGTCCATAGAATGTACAACAGCAGGAGTGAACTATAAGGTAAATTATGGACTTTGGGTGATTATGGAGTGTCAATGTAGGTTTTTCATTGGTGAAAGAAAAGAAAAGAAAGAAGAGAAAGAAAGCAGAGAAAAAAAGAAAAAGTACCATTTTGGTGAGTGATATTGGTAATGGGAAAGGTCATGTATGTGTGGAGGCAGGGGAAATATGGGAAATCTCTGCCCCCCCCTCAATTTTTTTTTGTAAATCTAAAACTGCTCTAAAAATAGCCTTTAAAAATAATCACATGAAAGACTAGAAAAATATTCAAGGATAGAACAATATTCAAATAATGTACTTCAGACACATAATTCAAAATATATGTCCTTAATATGTTCAAAAATTAATGAGATAATTTTCAATTTTGGCAGGGAACTAGAGAAATTCTGGAGTGTAGACTTCTGGATGGGGAATGGTGGTTTTAGACCTCAGTGGAATCATAACTGGTAAAAATTAAAAGAGAAAATATCAGTCATTTAAAGTCTCTGGAAACTTTTGAGGGCATACAGCAAATGAAGAAATAATTACTAAATAAAATCTACTACATTTCATTAAGAGTAGTGAGTCTATGGCATTTGAACCACAACCTATTCCCTTCCCCCCATTCTCAGCTCTGTGTGACAGAAACTCTAATCTGGGAGAGTGCAATCAAGAACACAGGGCTCTGTATTTCCCAGCTTTCAGTGTAGTTTTTAGTATCTTCCTAGGAGGGAATCTCTAACTTTGGTACAGCAAGATTCAAATCTGGATCCTAATTGCTCTCACTCCAACTTGGTCTTGGAGTGAAGGTTTCATATCTGAAAACACAAAATAAGAAGACCAAAGGGTACTGTCCTCCCAGCACCTGGCTCATAAATTAGGCTTACCTGAGAGGAGTGGGCCCAAAGTTCTGGAGAAATGGCACAAAATTTTTCCCAGGGGCAGGAAGTAGGCCGTAAGAAGAAAGAGCTCCATAGCTCTCCCTAAGGGAACTCATTTTATTTGTAAAAGAGCAAAGTCCAAACATAAGGGTGTTCTTGAAAACAATGGAAGTTTTGGTGTCAAGCAATTAAGTATATGGTAGCTTTATGAGAAAAGCCAGCTAAACTATAGTCAGTTAAAAGTTTAAAAAGAAACCTCTGGGAAGAAGAAAACTAAGATGAGCTCTCATGGGATCAGAACAAGTCTCAAAGACTTGCTGAAAAGATGACCCTTGAAAAGGGGCCTGCATTTAGTTAAAACAAACTTAGGAGCAATTTATGCCCCAGGATATTATTGAAAACCATAGAGCAATCAGTAGTAATGGAGGCTGACAGCGCAGTATGATACCAACAGAGTCAGAGAGCTATATGGAAAGATCATACAAAGAGAAAGTCAAAGAGAACCTTGGTAAATGTTCTGTCCCCATAGGGAGACTGTGTACATCCCCAGGCTGTGCCTCTGAGATGTGACATCATAAGAAAGAATACATCATGTTGAGCTATTACTGTAGGTGAAATAGACTACAGTAGTCTATCCAAGTCACTCACTAAATAAGCAAACAACAACAAGAAGACCTGATGGGGGGCAAGGAGGGTGAGTTGCTACAATATGAGTATCTAAAATATCCAGTTTTCAAAAAGAAAATATGACATGCAAAGAAATAGTAAAGTTTAATTCTTACACAGGGGGAAAAAAAGAGCAGGCAATAGAACTGCCTTTGATAGAATCCAGATGTGAGACAAAGATTTCAAAGCAGATATTATAAATATGCTCATATAACTAAAGGAAATCATACTTAAAGAAGTAAAAGAAAGTATAATGACAATATCTTATCAAATAAAGAATACTGACAAAGAGATAACTGTTATTAAAAAATAACTAATGGAAATTCTGGTGTTGAAAATTTTAACACTTAAAATGCATAATCTACTAGAGGTCCTCAACAGCATATTTGAATTGCAAAAGAAAGAACCAGCAAACTTGAAGATAGATTAATAGAGATTAAGCATTCTTAAGATCAGAAAAGAAAATGAAGAAAATAGAACAAAACCTCAACAAAATGTGAGGCACGATTAAGCACACCAACATATACATAATGAAGTACCAGAAGTAGAGAAGAGAGAGAAAGGAGCAGAAAATACATTAAAGAAATAATTTATTAGCTGAAAACTTCCCAAATTTAATGAAAAATGTATATCTATAGCCCAAAGAAGCTAAAAAGAAATCCAAGTAGGATAAACAGATTGACCAGCACCCAGATACATCATAGCAAAAATGCTGAAAAACAAAGGAAAACTCTCAAGTATGAAACCAAAAGCATAAGTAATATGAAAGAAGAAAGAAAAAACAGATAATTTGGACTTCATCAAAATGAAACATTTTTGTGCTTTAGAGGACACCATGGATAAACTGAAAAGAATCCAGAACATATAAAGATCTTTTAAAACTCCATATTAAGAAGACAATAACCCTGATTGAAAAATGGACAAAGGATCTGAACAGACACTCCAAAGAAGACATAAAATAATAAGCACATGATAATATGCAAAATATAATTAGCCATTAGAGGAATGAAAATCAAAACCTCAGTGAGATACCACTTCACACACTAGTATGGCTATAATGAAAAATTTCAGATGATAACAAGTGTTAACAAGAATGTGGAGAAATTGGAACCTCATACACTGCTGGTAGTACTGTAAAATCAGTCCAATCATATTGGAAAATGGTCTGGCAATTCCCAAAACAAACAAACAAACAATTACCATATGATCCAGCAATTCTATGCCTAATTATATATTCAAAATAAATTAATACTATGTCCACACAAAAACTTGTACACAAATGTTCAGAGCAACATTATCCACAGTAACCCAATGATGGAAACAACCCAAATATCCATTAACTGATGAATGGATAAGGAAAATGTTGTATATCCACACAACAGAATATTATACAGCAATGAAAAAGAATGAAATACTGATAATGTTGCAACATGAACGAATCTTGAAAATATTATGCTAACTGAATAGTAACCAAAGACTACTTATTACATTATTCTATTTATATGAAATGTTCAGAAAAGGCAAACCTAGAGAGACATAAAATAGATTAGTGGCTGCCTAGGACTAGGTGAGGGGGGGTAAAATGAAGAGTCAATGCTAATGGGTACCTGATTTCTTTCTGTAGTGATGAAAATGTTCTAATTTTGGTTGTGATGCTAGTTGCACAAGTCTGTAAATATACTTAAAATCAAGGAGCTGTATATTTTAGATGGCTGAATTATATTGTATAAATTATATCTTAATAAATCTATTTTAAAAAGATAACCTAAAAAATAAGTTGAAATCTAAAATTAACAAAGTAATGACTAAAATTAAGAATGGGTATATTTAGGAGGAGATTAGACACAGCTAAAACAATAATTAGTGAATTAAAAGGTCACAATCCATGAAAGACATACACCACAGAATCTTAAGCAGGACAAATAAAAACACTTAGTACCTCAGTAAAACCACTGAAAACCAAAGATAAAAAAATAAACTGCAAAAACACAGAGGAACAGGGAAAGGAGGATACTTACAAAGGGGCAATGATAAGATGGACAGCTGACTTAGAAACAATAAAACAGATCCTTTGGAAGGTTATCTTCAAGGTGCTAAAGTAACTATCAACCAAGAATTCTATACCCAATGAAAATATCCCTCAGAAAATAAAACTTAGACTATCCTTTCAATGATCTCATCATCTAATTAAACATTTTAGAGTAAGCATTTAAATATAATGGAGTGATTTCCATGCAAATATAACTGTAAAAGCCCTGAGAATGGAGTAATAAATTAAATTATAAATGACAACCTCATAATAGTGGCACATAAGTAGAATCTGACAAAAGTATACACTTTCAAGGAGGCCAAGAGAAGACAGGAAGGTGTGTGTGTGGGGGGTAGTAGGGGTTGAAGAAGAAATAAAGACTATTTGCAAATGTATGAGAAGTAAAATGGCTTATATATTTGGGGAAATACATTGATGGAAATAAAATCAAATGGAGAAGTTGTCACAGATTAAAATGAAAACAGTAGTCAAGAGTCAAATTCTGAATAACTTCTTAATGATTTTAATTGGCTTGTGTGTGTGTGTGTGTAAGGTATACATTAATAACAGCTGGGAATTATTTTCAAAATACATATATATTGTCCACCCTGATCCTCAAAGCAATTCTGATAGTTTTTTGGTATGCACATTTTGAAAAATTCCTCAAGTGACTCTGATAAAATTATAATATGATGATATCAATTATGTATAATTAATAGATGTTGGTAAATATAATTTTTATTTCAATTAGCATTGATTATTTACTATGTGCCAGTGCAATAGACCCTGTTGGTGTCTTGTTCAGATTCCTTTTGCCAGGCTAGATCCCTCATCATTTGGATGTTATGAGTATTTGCTGCTAATTTCTCATATTTACTCCTCTCTCTAGCCAATTATACTATTAGCTCTCGGCCAATAAGAGCTTCCTCACTTTTGGTGCTCCCCAAGTTATGACTGACAAATGTGATAAAAAGTTGTCCTCATTTTCCTCAAAGAGGAACAACTCTGTAGTGTGATTTATGCTACACGGAATCTTGTGAATCAAGAAATGTTCAGATGTTACCTAAGACTCAAACCTTACTTTTTAAAAAAAATTCTTTCATTTCTTTATAGGTTTTTTTTGAAGAATATTCCTTTAATAAATCATGTGCATGTGAATCCTTGTCTAATGCTTGCTTTTAGAGAATTCAACCTAAGATAATTAGTACCAGGGAAGGTCCTAAGAAGTAAGTAGTAAGGATGGAATTCTGAAGTTGGATCACCCACCAGTGGCTGAAAGTTATGTCCCATCACTAGTGAAAAGTGGAGCAATATCAGTGCCGTTATTGAGAATTTCAACTGTGGTAAACTTGGTGAGATGCACTGGACAGAGATATACTGATTGTGTAATCTCTGTGGTATTAATAGGCATGGGGATAATTAGAAAGCTTGTGAAATTGGGTTCCTGTGGATTAGTAGAATTAATGATTTGAAGAAAGAAAATAACAGATTCAGAATAATTAATTATGAAATTAAAGCAAAATGTGAGTTAGATAGTGTACCTGGAGGTATTTAAAGAGACATTTACCTCCAATAGCTGAATGGCAGAGTAGAAGTCTGACCCCAGGACTTCATTATTAGGTTGGAATGAAAAGCTGAAATATTAGCCCTGGAAGATCTCCAATGCCAAATTCAGGTTCGTAATATGAAAAGAGTTGGACTCTAACATGTGAAATGGAGATATGTGAATAAATACACTGACGAAACTTGATCCCAAGATCTCCCTAACTCCTGAGGCCTGTAGGAGTAAACTACTCCACCTTGTTGGAAGATGGATATCTTCCCTTCTTTGAATACTATGTAGAAACACCAAATGTGTCAGGCACCCTGAAAGGTAATGCTTGCTTTCCTCTGAATCTGCCTTCAATCCCTCTTTATGGTCATCAGACTCATAAATGTTAAATCTTAGCATGATTCACATGCAGAAGTGCTGGCTCTGCTAAAGGAATATAAGGAGTATATATCAAAGGAGTTATAGTAGCTGGTTAATACATACTGTCAAGTATAAGGAGAGTATTCCTGGTTGTGGATCCTGAAGGTACTGGATCTAGAGGGATGGAATATAAAATTGGATAAGGAAGACTTTGTTGATATGCAGGTACTCTCTCCTGACCAGTGCCAGGGACATGGTTCTAATATGAATTTTGAGATAATTTTTAGAACCTTTGAAAAAATAATGGCCCATATTACATAAAATAAATTGCCAAACTGTTATGTAAAACTGTGGAAAATGGATCTGCAGACTTAGGGAAATGGGCATGGTTCAATGGGTCTACTGAATACTAAAGAAACCTACCAACTAACTACATTGAACTACTGGCCTAGGTCCATCTTACACTGGGGTCCACCAAATCCTCCAAGTGGTTATATCCCTAATTCTAAAATGTATAATGGAAATACTAAGCAGTGGGCAGATCCCTCACATTTGTTCCTTACCATATGGTGTAAAGGCTATTTTAGTAGGAAAGGCCAAGTGGAATCTCCTAAAACTGTTCCCTCTCTGGAAAAGAGAAGTAAGAAATGATATTGTATTCCAAGGGAAATGGTAAAATTAGTACCATCAAAGACATAAATAATGAAAGGATAATGCAATCCATCATATATGCCCATTTAATTTAGCAATATAGCTCCTGCAAAAACTAGTTAGATCATGGCAGATGACAACCGAATACCATAAGTTTAACTAAGTAGTAGCTCTGATAGTATTTGCTGTGCTGGATATATTTTCTAAAGCCAACTGCCACAGCCTCAGGTACGTGGTATGTGGCTTTTGATCTGGTATATGTGTTCTTTTCTATATCTATCAGAGGATTAAAGCAATTTGCATTCACATAGAATATACAAGAATTTGTATCCACAATCTTGTTCTAGGGCTCTCTGTCACAACAAAATGAAAAATAAATTGTCAACTTTGTTAGCTTCTTCTTTTTAGGACCTGGAGTCTAATTTGAGTCCTAGTGACAATTCCCTCTCATTCCTTTGCTTGCCAACGCTCCCAACAAGGCCAATGGAATTTTGATTGATGCCTTCACCTTGATTTTATACACACACATACCAACACCCATACATACATGCATTCATTCACATCCCCTGTCCATCCACCCACTATATATGTGTGTGTGTGAGTGTGTGTGTATATTTTACATTTTATGGTGTTTTACATTTTAAAGCAATTCTGTGTATTTTTTTCCCCATGGACAACTTTGAAGATTGGAAAATTTTCATCATTGTATATAAATAGAATATAAAACTTAGAGGAAATTGTAACTTGCCAAGGTTTACATATATATAAAACTATTACTTTTGTATAACTACTTTATGCCAAACTATGCTCTTTCCATTATGTTAGTATAGATAACCCAGGGCCTCTAGTCATCAAAGAAACTTGAAGTTTACATATATCTAACTATATCTGAGTAGGCCTATATACAGTCAGTCTATAAGAGCAAGTTACAAATTATATTAAAAAAAAGAAACTGGGGAAAATCCACATTATTTCATACATCCGTAAAATAAAAGAAAGTGAAAGCTTTTATCATTTTTGAAAAACAGAAGGTTACCTAGTTATGGGTATGAATTAAACAGAGGTAAAAAAAAAAAAAAAAGGAATAGCCCTGGTTGCAGAGTTGGAAGCAGCAAATAGCATGAAAGGATGTCTATTTATATTATTCTAAAATATTATTAATATTTCTTCTTCTAAGACCATTTTTCTTCAAAGTTCACATCAAATTTCCATGAGTAAGTTAGATCTGCTGAGCATTTCCTAAAGACTAGATCTCCATTTACAATCCCTCCTCTCCTCCCCCATTCATTGAGGCTGTTCTTAACACCTCTGAGAGATATACTTCTCTAAGGGATTCTGAACTATAAGTATGGGCATTTTCATACAGTATTACACTCTAGTATTCTGGAAAAAGTGGAAAATATTATTTGTTTTCCTCTCTCACTTATATTCACCTTCCACTTTGTTTGGGATAATACTTGATTTTCTTCCACTCTTTGGTTCATTGTTTTCCCAACCATATGCCTCTGTTTTTGCATAGTTAGAGGGTGAAGTTAGATCCAATCATGATTAATCTGTTAAAGCAACACCTATGTTGGAGAGGGCTACTCATAGGAGGCTACTTATTTAGTGACTCTGTACATGGGGTTCAATTGTAGAGACTCTTTTTTAGTTAGTTTATGAAAAAAAGGCACAAAATACAGCCAAGAAATAGCTCACAGAATTGTTGGATGACCTAAAGAAACAGGCCCTAGATGGAGCTTCCTAGATCAACTGAAAGCCACACGTAGGGCGCCTGGGTGGCTCAGATGGTTAAGCGTCTGCCTTCGGCTCAGGTCATGATCTCAGGGTCCTGGGATCGAGTCCCGCATTGGGTTCCCTGCTCAGTGCAGAGCCTGCTTCTCCCTCTCCCTCTGCCACTCCCTCTGCTTGTGCTCTTCTCTCTATCTCTCTGTCAAATAAATAAATAAAATCTTTAAAAAAAAAAAAAAAAAGAAAGCCACACATAAACTGCTACTCCTATCAAAATTGTGAAGTTTCCGGTCTCATTTGAAAATTGTCTCTACAGCTGCCACATTCAGACCCATCCTCCAAACATGCAAAAATGGTGCCTTTCACCCTTCTGCTGTATCCTGAGGAATAGTTTTTCTTATCAGTACACAATCAAACCAATGGGCTCTTGCATACACGAAAAGATAAAGATTTTCTAACCTACTTTTACACATATGCTAAAAAAGTTTATTGCAGGTTATATCCAGAAATTGTCAGTGATCTCTCAGGGATAAAGAACTCCTCAATGGGGTATGAAACCCTTCTTTTCAGTCAGTAGCTGAACTTTCTTGCGGTGACCAGATCAGTTTCATCACGATTTTAAGCTATTCCATGTGAGTTTGTCAGCAAATATGACTGGAAAATGAATAATTTATTCCCTTCCATAAGAAACCTTCATCAAGTAATGTCTTAATTTCTCTTCAAGAAGGAAACAATACATTCTTAACAAGCAAGGGAAGAAAAAAGTGCTTCCTCAGGTATTGGAAGAATAATACATGTTTTAGTGTGCTGTAGGGGATTAGTATGCTCTGAATACTCTAACTCCTCTCAGATATTCCCAAATTGTTGGGCTCACCCTCTTTCCCAGTCAATGCACATAAGGCAAACCTGTAAATTCTACTGTGATTAGAATTCAGCAATCTCAAAAATCAGTCCCTGGATTTTCTTCCCCCAGCAATCTGGAAGAAACCTTACAGTTACAACAATAAAATTTCTTAATGTAGAAAACTTCCTGAACTGCACTCTTTGCTTTGATGTTAAAATCTAGAAATTTAACCATGTTCAGTTATTAACATATCTAATGTCATCGATAGCAACATCCCTATCCTACTGTCTTGAGATATCTCACACATTTCATATTTTCAATGGTAGAAATTATCCAAGCCCTTTATCCAGATTCTTACACTCAATAGGTACACAAAGAGTCATAAACAAGCTTAATTAGAAGTTTTGTCTGTTCGTTCCACTCAAAACCACCTAGAATACGAATAGGAATTTCTCTGCTTTCTATCCCATCTTGACCAGATAACTAATTCCAAATACTCTACATTTTTCTATGTGTTGGTTTCCTACAACCCAGTCAGTAAGAGCAGAAAGGAAAATACATAGGTAATTTTGAGAGGAGTGAAGAGTTTCTGTTGAAAAGGTATTCTCTCCTCTTCTCAAGAGGGCATTTTCTTACCCAGAGCCATATAAGGTGAGCACCAGTAAATACTGTTGGGAGATTAGTATTGTCTTTGCAAATGGACATATCACTATCTGTCTGCCTACCTGAAGAGTTGCACAACAGTTAAGTTTCTCTTGGTTTGCCCCAGAAGCTGAGTATGGTATGGAAAATCCTATAAAAGCATTCTTGGAATCTAAGAATCTCTTTGCCATTTTCAGTCTACCATGAGCATTTTGGAGAATAGATGTGCTTAATATGTGTCTCCTAAACTTTAGACATAGTTGAACAGAGTTTGATGCCCAATTTTGTGCTTACGATTATGACAGATAATTTAAAGGTATCATGGTTGTATTAATCAGAGCTCTGCAGAGAAACAGAACCAATATAAGATATATATACTCATATGATTTATTATAAGATGTTGTCTCAGACAATTATGGAAGCTAAGAAGTCTCACATCTGCTCTCTGTAAGCTGAAGACACAGGAAAACAAGTAGTATATTTTTTAGAACTGTTGGATCAATGGTGTAAGTCTCAGGGGAGAAGAAGCTTGATGTCCCAGATTAATAGTCAGGTAGAGAATGAGTTCCTCCTTCTGCTACTTTTTTGTTTGATCCAGGTCCTTAATGGACTGGATGATGGATACAATACTGAGGAGGTGAATCTGCTTTACTGAGTTCACTAATTCAAATACTAATCTCCCATCCAAGTACTAACCAGGCCCGACCCTTCTTAGCTTCCGAGATCAGACGAGATCGGACGCGTTCAGGGTGGTATGGCCATAGACTCAAATGCTAATCTCATCTGAAACACCATTGCAGACACATCTGAAATATTGTTTAATTTGGGTGCCCCATGTCCAGTCAAGTTGATACATAATATTAACCATCATAGTCACAATGCCATGTGCATGGGAAGGAGGAGTTAACCACCAAACAAGCTTTCCAATATTTTAGGCATATGGCAGAATTCTGCAGTAGTTACCATGGACACAATTGAAAGAGTTCAGATGTTAGTGGAGGGTCAGAAGCCATTGGACTGACTGAATGTTGGGTTAAAAAATATGATGCTCAGTGCCGTGAAAGTTTTGGGGAATAGTACCAGTGGTAGGGCCAAAAAAGAATAGATGATCTTCTAGAGGGATCTTCAGTTTTGGAGGCCATCAGGATGAATCTGAACATTACTTCAAGGAACCCAAGCACAATACGTGCATCAATATCTCCATATGAGGAGTAAATATAAATGTCAGACAAGACCAGACTGAACAAAAATGAGTTCATGAAGAACCCAACAAACCAACTACAGTGGGATAAAGTTAGGAGACCTGTACCTCCCTATGTTCCTCCTCTCTTTTACCAATAGAAAAGGAGTCGGTTCCTAGAAAAAGAGAGAAGCAGTCACACCTCATATCACACCTCTAAAGAGAAAGCCACATGACACTTCATGTTATCCATTTCAAATAGTCAAGTCCACAGCTCTAGCCTGCACTGGGGGAGGGGAAGAGAATATTTTTGAATCACATTTGAGAGTAAAGTTTTAAAAGTGAATAGAACTGAATATTCAATGCCATATACAGTCTGGTTACAAACATTTTCTTAAAAGTTATAGAACCTGATTAAGATGTTATTAAGGGACCTACTATGAGAAAGGAGATTAGGCACAATACAGTTGGGGGTGGCATTTATTATTGAATAATAAAACCAGTCATGTTTATTTTCCAGTGAGTTTAAATTCCACAATAAACTAGTTAAGTAAATAATCTATTCAAAAGTTGTGTTATCTCACTGAAATTGTGTTATCTCACTGGACTGATGGAAAGGCAAGAGAATTAGATATAGAACAGATAGAGAATCATGATAGGATAGGAACAACACCACTTTCAGGATACCACCACAGAAATGAATGGTCTCCAATTATTTATTTTCTGTGTGATTCAGCTCAAGATTCAAGTACTGACAAGTCATTGGCTAAAGTTAGGTCTAAGCCCTACCTATTGACCATATGAGGGGTCTCCAAGGAAGGTTTTGTTAGAATCTTTGAGGATTATTTGTTTTTGTAGCAGAAGAACATGGTATTTGAATTTACTGAGCTACCAGCATTGCACTAAATGGCACAGTTTTCTAAAATGAAATCAGTTTGCTATCAGAAAGGGAGAAGTGAGAAGAAAAAAAAAAAAAAGGAAAGAAGGAAGGAAGGAAATATCCACTATCTAGAATTAGAACTGGATGCAAAAAAGGGATCGGGTCTTAGCAATAAGGCAGAAATTTTTCAATACAAGATGACTTGATCTGAAATAGAAAACACTGAGTCTAGTTACTGAGTCTACTGTGTTTACAAGGTGGCTTTGATGGAAGATAGACATAGCTGGAAGAGTGGTAAAACCAATAGGGCATGCCAGCAATACTGTGGCCAAACTCAAGATGAAAAATAATCTGTGTTGATAGTTCAGTTTATTTTCTCATATAATCTAAACTTGCTCTCTAACTTCAGGTTTACCTTTAATTTTTTTACTTCACATTCACACAATTGTACACTCAAATGAATAAGACATAGATGGTAGTATAATATCAGTTATGGGTCAAATTTTATAATAGCATTTGGTTTGGTGAAAGTTTTTATTCTTTTTGAAATTTTCATCGACTATATATAGCCCATGGAATTCTTTTGGAGCTCAAAGTCAGAAGTACTTGCTCATTTAAATACATATTTTCAGAGAGTCATGCATAACTGAAATTTTGCCAAATACTGAGTGGATAAGTATAACTCAAGTTGACTCCCACAGACATTTAATTTTCATATTGGCCAATTTTACATTTTAAAAAGACTTTCACAATTTCCATACCTTATTTTACATAGATTTGTTTCAAAGAGATTTTTAGTAATGTACTTTACATTGCTATTAACACTTAAGGCATTTCCTGGTGTAATAATATTATGTCTACATCATATATTGATCATATGTGGCAGGCTATGATATGTGCACTGAATTAGCTCATGTAAATTTAAGCAGGCAGGTGATGGGGAAAGGCATTCAGTGGGCTTTGATAAGATATGGGGAACTATATTAGTCAGGGTTCTCCAGAGAAAGAGACCTAAGAGAAGTGTGTGTGTGTGTGTGTGTGTGTGTGTGTGTGTGTGTGTGTGTGTAGAATAAGAGGGAGCAACTGAAAGAAGTGACTCTTCATACAACTGTGAAGGCTGGCAAGCCCAAACCGCAGGGAGGGCTGTCAGGTTGGAAAATCAGGGAAGAGTTGATGTTGTAGGCAGACTACAGCCTGAATTCACTCTTTGGGAATGTCAGTCTTTTTTCTCTTAAAGCCTTCAACTGATTGGCCCATACACATTATGGAGGGTGATCTACTTTATTCAAAGTCTACTGATTGAAATGTTAATCTCATCTAAAAAAATATCCTTGCAGCAACATCAAGACAAGTGTTTGACCAAGTATCCAGGTAATATGGCCTAGCCAAGTTGGCATATAGAATTAACCATTCCAACAACCCTTTCCCATAAAAAAGACTTGCCCCAAGAGATCCTCTGACACCTCTCTAAAATATTAGCACATCAGAATTAGGAGAAGATTCATTCAGAATCCCAATTTACTGTGATGATTTTAGGGAGTTTATTTTCTAAGTTTCTGTTTCATCATCTTTAAATTCTATA
The DNA here is from genome assembly GCF_964656455.1 of Halichoerus grypus. Classification (NCBI taxonomy): domain Eukaryota; kingdom Metazoa; phylum Chordata; class Mammalia; order Carnivora; family Phocidae; genus Halichoerus; species Halichoerus grypus. The sequence goes on from NC_135717.1 coordinate 91,335,377, forward strand.
AAATATATCCTTTTAGATTTAAATATTATGGAGATAATATGTATACAATAATGACTTCCTTAAAAATAATATCTACTATGATTTCCTTTGAACTTGTTCCTCCCTTCACATTTCAACCATAATAATTTACCAAAGTATACCAGATTAAAAAAACAATCAAAATAATCTATTCAAGAAAATTTATTTCATATACTCTGCTTCCAACAACACAAAAATCATTGCTAAAACATTCTGAGGACATAAAGTATTTATTAAGAATTTATTACTTTGCATTCAAACTGTGTTACAAAAAAGGCTAAGCAAAGGTATTTTTTCAAGACAAATATATAAACTATACTATTTTGCAAAACAGTCTTCCTTCTTTATACTATATTGCTAAGTAAATATTTTATGAAGTGATTAAATTTGTGGTATGTTCTGAATTTGCTTGAAATATCATCTTTTCTTTCAAAAGAGTACAACATACCACATTTGTATAGTAACGAGATGTCGATATTTAGGTAACAATTTGGCTATCCCTGTAAATGCATTAAAGAGCATTTTACCCATATAAATTATCTATCTTAAACACTGCATTGGAAGCCTACAATACGTCTTTTATCCACACCTTGCGATTTGGCTTTTTATTCCTTTAACATCTTAGTTTCAGTATTGGTCTTGGGTGTGTTTTACATTCCATTCTTGTCAGTCATTGCTTGGGATCCATGATTTTTCAACTTTGAAAATGTGTGAGGTAGGTGTAATTTGACTGCTGAAAGACTTGTTGCATTTGACAGAAAACTACAAATCTGCCCCAGGGACTGCTCTAAATCTAAGGAGTAAGTTTGTGATTTCCCAGGATGTGCTTAGAGATATGTTTTATAATGTTAGCATTGCCTATTCCCAATTGAATCATGTTTTGATGAATATAAGAGGCAGCATGGCATTGTTAAAGGAACATTCTGAGGGATGCCTGGGTGGCTCAGTCGGTTAAGCTTCCAACTCTTGAATTTGGCTCAGGTCATAATCTAAGGGTTGTGAGATCAAGCCCCACATCGGTCTCCAAGCTGGAGATTTCTCTTTCTCCCTCTGCTCCTCCCCCCCTCGTGCTCTCTCTCAAAAAAACAAAACAAAACAAACAAAAAACACACAAAAAAACAAAAAAACAAAAAACCCATTCTGATAAGAACCTAATTCTGGCTTCGTATCTGGGCTCTGCCATACTGTGAGTTTAGGTAACTGAATATACATTTCTAAATTTTCATTTTATAGTCCGTAAAAGAAGTGGGTAGAAGTGATGGTGATGTTTGCAAAGGATCATGTCTAAATGGCTTTCCTTTAAAGGATTATATATATATTTTTTCTATTATAATATTAGCTATTTCTGACTTTGTTTGCCATATGGAGGTTTTGACTGCAGTGCCCAAGTTTGGAAAATCTCATATTTGTGAGAGATATTTTATCAGTATCACTTTACTATAAATATAGCTAAATTGGTATTTTGGGAAACTGTATTTCCCCAAATGAAATAGTAGCATGCTGAATTATTTTGGTATTAGAAATTTTGGTCATAAGTGAAACAAAATTCCTTTTCTCCACCTTCCTCTGAGCATAGATAATGAACTTGCTTGAATCTTAGACACAAAATTCCTTTTCTCTGCCTTCATCTGAACACAGATAATGAACTTGTTGGTTTGATCAATAAAATTGCTTTCCCAGCTCTTTCATATAAATAACTGGACATACATTTATAAAAGGTATCTTAGTATGTGTAACTCCAAATTATGACATCAGAACTACACATATTTTTATTGTTTTCTGATTATGAAGCAACTACTGTTGATTGCTCCTACTGTGCTTATATATTCTCAATTATTCATTCACTGTAACATTCATTTATTCATACTTTCACTTACTCATTTATCCAGGATTATATACTTTTAGGAAATGTTAAGGTAGATTTGTCTTGTCAAATCCCTACCACATCAACATTCTTAAATTTTGTATCAAATTCGGTCTCCTCAAACAAATTTTATTCAATTATTATTTTATTGACTATATTCCATGTGCTGTACTTTTCATCTCTGTGACTTATTTGTATTATAACTAGAAGTTTGCACCTCTTAATCCCCTTCACCTATTTTGCCCATTCTCCCACCTCCACCTCTCTGGCAACCATCAATTTGTTCTCTGTATTTATGTGTCTGTTTTTTTGTTTGTTTGTTTGTTCATTTGTTTTGTTTTTTAGATGCCACATGTAAGTGAAATCATATAGTATTTGTCTTTCTCTTTTTGATTTATTTCACTTAGCATAATATCCTCTAGTTCATCCGTGTTGTTGCATTAAGTGGGAAGATCGCATTCTTTTTTATGGCTGAGTAATATTCCATTGTATTTGTCTTCCACATTTGCCTTATCCATTCATGTATTGATGGACATTGGGGTTGCTTCCATTATCTTGGCTATTGTAGACAATGCTGCAATAAATATGGGGTACATGTATCTTTTCAAATTAGTGCTTTCATTTTCTTGGGTAAATACCCAGTAGTGGAATCACTAGGTCATATGGTAGTTCTATTTTTAATTTTTTTGAGGAACCTCCATGCTTTTTCCACACCAGCTGTGCCAATTTACATTCCCACTAACAAGGCACAATTCCCTATTTTCTACATTCTTGCCAACATTTGTTATTTCTTGTCTTTTTGGTTCTAGCCATTCTTATTGGTATGAGATGATATCTCATTGTGGTTTTGATTTTTGATTCCCTGATGATTGGTGATGTTCAGCTATCTGTGTCTGCTGGCCATTTGTATGTCTTCTTTGGAAAAATGTCTGTTCAGGTCTTCTGCCCATATTTATTTATTCACTTATTTATTTATTTTTAATTTTTTTTAGTATTGAGTTGTAAAATTTCTTTACATATTTTGGATGTTAACCCCTTCTCAAGTATATCATTTGCAAATATCTTCTCCCATTCAGTAGGTTGCCTTTTCATTTTGTTCATTTTCATTTTTCCTTTGCCATGAAAAAGCTCTTTATTTTGGTGTAGTCCCAATAGTTTATGTTTCCCTTGTCTGAGACACATCCATAAATATGCAGCTCAGGCCATGTTCAAGAGATTGCTGGCTATGTTTCTTTTAGGAGTTTTATGGTTAAGGGTCTCACATTTAGGTTTCTTGTCCATTTTGAATTTATTTTTGTATATGGTGTAAGAAAGTGGTCTAGTGTCATTCTTTTGCATGTAGCTGTCCAATTTCCCAGCATGATTTATTGAAAAGACTGTCTTTTCCCCATTGTGTATTATATTCAAATTATTTTTAATCAGCTTTATTGAAGTATATTAACATAATATAAATTTACTTATTTTACATGTACAAGTCAATAAATTTGTACAAATATGCATGGTTGTTTAATCAACAAAATCATGATATGGAACATTACTATCTCCCCAAAGGTTCACCCAGGCTCACTTGTAATCAATCCCATCCTCCTGACCCCCATCCTTTAAAACCACTGGTATGCTTTCAGTTACTATATTTTTGTTCTTCTCTAGAACTTTATGTAAAAAGAATAATTCATGGTTTCTCTGTGTGTTTTTGTCAATTAGCATATTTTGAGATTCATCCATGATTCCATGAATACTGGAGTAATTGGTGACTAGTTCAGGTTTTTTGTATTTCTAAATAAATTATATAACCAACTTGCCAAATTTCCTAAAAGAGAATTCTGGGAATTAATTGGGTTTGCATTGAATCCACAAATCAAATTGGAGATAACTGACATCTTGAGATTATTTTATCTTCCAATTCATGAATATGGAATTTCTCTTCATTTCTTTAAGTTTTCTTTAATATCTGTCAGCAGTGAATTATAGTCTTCAGTGGCTTGATCTTGTGTTATTACAATTGAGCTCCCGAAATTTCATGATTTTTGATGCTATTGTACATGGTATATTTTTATTTCAATTTTCAGTTGTTCATTGGCATTATATAAAATGTAGTTTAATTTTGCATATTAACTTTGTTTACTGTGATATTGATAAATTCACTTGTAATTTCTCATAGCTTTCTTCTGTAGATTTCTTAGGATTTTTGAATATTCATTTTATCTATCAATAAGGATATTATTTATTTCTAATTTATATGCTTTCATTTCTTTATTCCCTTATTGATCTGATGAGAATCTCCACTACAATTTTCTCTACAAGTGGTGGCAATGGATATTATTGACTTATTTATGATCTTAGAGGGAAAATATTTAGTCATTCACCATTTTTTTTTCTTTTTTTAGAGAGAGAGAGAGAGAGAGGGAATGGGGAGGAGCAGAAGGAGAGGGAGAGAAAATCTTAAGCAGACTCCATGCCCAGCACAGAGCCTGACGCAGGGCTCAATCTCACAACCTTGAGATCATGACCTGAGCCGAAATCAAGAGTCAGTCGCTACCTGACTGAGCCACCTGGTGTCCCTAGTCATTCACCTTTAAGTGTGATGAAAGTTGTACAGATGCTTTTTTTTTTTAAAGATTTTATTTATTTACTTGACAGAGACAGACACAGCAAGAGAGGGAACACAAGCAGGGGGAGTAGGAGAGGGAGAAGCAGGCTTCCCACCTAGCAGGGAGCCTGATGCGGGGCTCGATCCTAGGACCCTGGGATCATGACCTGAGCTGAAGGCAGACGCTTAACGACTGAGCCACCCAGGCGCACCCAGATGCTTTTTTTTTTTAAGATTTTATTTATTTATTTGACACAGAGAGAGACAGCGAGAGAGAGAACACAAGCAGGGGGAGTGGGAGAGGGAGAAGCAGGCCTCCCGCTGAGCAGGGAGCCTGATGTGGGGCTCGATCCCAGGATCCTGAGATCATGACCTGAGCTGAAGGCAGTCGCTTAACCAACTGAGCCACCCATGCGCCTGAGTACAGATGCTTTTTATCAATCTAGTTTGCTGAGAGTTTTTTTTTTTAACATGAATGTACGTTGAATTTTGATAAATGCTATTTCTGTATCTAGTCTCAATCTATTGACATAGTTATATGTTTTTCATTTTTTAGTCTATTAACACAGCAAATTATAATGATTATTATTTGAATGTTAAACCATCCTTCAATTCCCAGGATAAACTCAACTTGATTATGATATATGATCTTTTCTATATATGGCTAAATTGAATTTTCTAAATTTGGGATAATTGTTTTAGAATCTATGTTCAGAAGGCGCCTGGGTGGCTCAGTTGGTTAAGTGACTGCCTTCGGCTCAGGTCATGATCCTGGAGTCCCAGGGTTGAGTCCCGCATTGGGCTCCCTGCTCGGCGGGGAGTCTGCTTCTCCCTCTGACCCTCCCCCCTCTCATGCTCTCTATCTCATTCTCTCTCAAATAAATAAATAAAATCTTTAAAAAAAAAAAGATTCTATGTTCAGAGACATTTGTCTTTCATTTTATTGTAATAACTTTTTCTAATTTTGTTTTCAAATTAATGCTCCTTCATAAAAGAAGCTGAAGTGTATCCTTTTATTTCCCAGAAAAGTTTGTGGAATTGCGTTACTATATATATATATATATATATATATATATTTTTTTTTTTTTTTAAGAGAGAGAGAGAAAGAGAGCACGAGCTGGGGGGGAGGGGCAGAAGGAGAGGGAGAGAAGCTGACTCCCTGCCGAGCAGGGAACCTAACGCAGAGCTCAGATCATGACCTGAGCCAAAATCAAGAGCCAGATGCTCAACTAACTGAGCCACCCAGGTGCCAAAGGGAGAGGGGAGAATCTTAAGCAGGCTCTATGCTCAGTGTGGAGCCTATGCTGGGCTTGATCTCAAGACTCTTAGATCATAACCTAAGCAGAAATCAAGAGTCAAATGCTTAACCAACTAGGCCACCCAGGTTTCCTGGTATTGTATTACTTTTTAAAATGCTTGTTAGGGGGTGCTTGGTGGCTCAGTTGGTTGAGTGTCCACTCTTGGGTTTGGGTGGTATCATGACCTCAGGGTCCTGGCATGGAGCCCTAGGTCAGGCTCCGTGCTCAGTGTGGAGTCTGCTGGAGATTCTCTCTTACTTTCTCTCTCCCTCTGCCCCTCCCCCTGCTCATGCAGCATGTGCTTTCTCTCTCAAATAAATAAATAAATCTTTAAAATGCTTGTTAGAATTCACCAGTTAAGTCCTATGGGCTTAGATTTTCTTTGTGGTAAGGTTTTTAGCTGCTAATTCAATTAAGATTATTTAGGTTATGTGTTTTTTCTTCTAAGTGAGCTTTAGTAGATCATTTTGAGGGCCTTGCATATTTTATCTCAATATTAAATTGGCATAAACTTGCTCAAAGTTGCTAAATATGGTGGGATCTGTAGTACCTTTTAAAATTGTTATTGGTCACTTGTGTCTTTATTTTTCTCATTAGTTTAATAGAAGTTTATAAATATTATTGAACTTAAAAAAATCAAGTTGGGGGTTCTTTGACTTTCTCCATTGTTTTTCTGTTTTCTTTTATTTACTCTTGCCCTTATCCTTGGTAGTTCCTTCCTTCTGATTATTTTTGGATTAATTTATCTTATTTTCTAGTGACTTAAAGAAAATTATTAGGTCAATGATTTGAGAACTTTCTTGCTTTAAATACTATATATTTTCCTTTAAAATTGCTTTAGTTTCATCCCACATTTAAAATGCTATGTATTCATTTTTATTCAGTTAAATGTACTAATTTCCCTTATGATTTTCTCATTGACCACTTTGTTACTTAAAATGTATTGTTTAATTTTTTTTTTTTTTTAAGATTTTATTTATTTATTTGACAGAGAGAGACATAGCGAGAGAGGGAACACAAGCAGGGGGAGAAGCAGGCTTCCGGCTGAGCAGGGAGCCCGATGTGGGGCTCGATCCCAGAATTCTGGGATCACGACCCGAGCTGAAGGCAGACACCCAACAACTGAGCCACTCAGGTGCCCCTGTATTGTTTAATTTCTAAATATTTGATTTCTAGATATTGTTATTGATTGTAGTTTAATTTTACTTGGGTCAGAGTATTTACTTTGCACATTTTTTTTTCTTTTAAACTTATAACTACTTTTATTGTTCAGAATACATGTGTGTCCATTTGCACTTGAAAATAATGTGTATTCTTCTGTTTAGTAGAGTGTTCTATGAATACATTTGGTAAAAAATATTGCATTTTTGAATTATATTATATACTATTGATTTTCTGTCCAATTGCAATTCTCTGAATTACTCATAAAGAAGTGTTAAAAACCTTCAACTATAATTTTGGTTTGTCCATTTTTCCCTTCAGTTCTACAAGTTTTTTTTTTTTTTAAAGATTTTTATTTATTTATTTGACAGAGAGAGACAGCGAGAGAGGGAACACAAGCAGAGGGAATGGGAAAGGGAGAAGCAGGCTTCCCTCTGAGCAGGGAGCCCGATGCGGGGCTCGATCCCTGGACCCTGGGATCATGACCTGAGCTGAAGGCAGACGCTTAACTGACTGAGCCACCCAGGTGCCCCAGTTCTACAAGTTTTTGCTTCATGTATTTTGAAGTTCAGTTACCAGGTACATAAGCCTTTATGACAGTTTCATCCTCTTGATAAATTTTTTATCATCAAATTTTTTTCTCTTTACCTCTTTTATTCTTCCTCTGAAATCTACTTTGATATTTATATCACAACTCCAGCTTTCTTATAATTAGTCTTAATAAAGTATATTTTTCCATCTTTTTATTTTTAATTTACCCATGCCTTTATATATAAAGTGGCTTTTCTCTTTGTTGTTCTTAGACATATGGTTGTGCTTTTTTTAAATATAGAATGGCAATATCTGATTTTTAATTAGAAGGCTTAGAGTATTTCCACTTAATGTAATTATCAAAATGGTTGTGTTTACTATGTCACATTGTTATTTTCTATTTTTATTTGTTTGTTATTTGTAGTTTTTTCTCTTTACTTGCCTTCTTTTGATAGGATTGAGGGTTTTTTTTTAATGATTCTATTCTATCTCTAGTATTTACTTATTTACTATCCTCTTATTTAATTTTTTTTAGCAGTTGTCCTAGTGCTAACAGTATATATCTTTAACTTAACACAGTGTACTTTCAAATAATAATAGATCAATTCACGAATAATGTAAGAAACTTACAACTGAATCCTTCCATTTCTCTCCTCCCCCATCCTTCATGCTACTGTTTTCAGGCACTTTACTTCTACATATTTTATTAATGTTACTGAATTGGTTTTCTAATGCTGTTGTAACAAATTATTACACATCTGGTGGCTTAAGACAACAGAAATTTATTCTCTTATAATTTGGGAGGTTAGAACTTCATAGTGAGTCTTCAGGGTTTTGTTTTATCTGGAGACACCAGGGAGAATTTGTTTCCTTGCCTTCCCAAGATTCTACATTGTTTGGCTCATGACCTCTTCCTCCACCTTCTAAGTATAGCTCCTCCCTCCAACTTCTGTTGCTCTCATCTGATCTTTTTTTAACCTCTACCTCTCTCTTGTAAGGAGTCTTATGATTATACCAACCCTACAGAGATCCAGAGTAATCTTCCTATTTGAAGTTCATTAACTTAATAAGAACTGATAAGTCTCTTTTGAATGTAAGGTAGAATACACACAGTTTCCTCAGATTAGGACATTAACATCTTTAAGGATCCATTATTCAGCTTACTACAGTCAACCCTCTAGCCCTTAAAGGTTCACATCCATTCCAAATACAAAATACATCTCTAACCCAAGTTCTTCAAAAGCATCTACCCATAGCATCATCATCTCTCAAATCTGCAATCTCACTTAAGTCACATCGGTTCAAAAGTCCCAAATCTCATTATCTCATTCAACTAAATTAGGTATGGATTTGGTATAATCCATCCTGGAGCAGAATTTCTTTCCAACTATTAACGTGTGAAACTCAAAAAACAAGAAATCAGTTCCCAAAATACAATGTTGGTACAGGCATAGGTTAACAGTTATAGATATTCAGATAGAGTTTTATTTTTAATTTCAGTACTTAAAAAATGTTGCTCTATTTTCATCTCATTTGAATAATCCCTGACAAGTATTCTATACTCACTGTCTATGTAAAATACTTTCTTTTTCTGATTGATTAAAATTTTTTTCTCTTTATGACTGGGTTTCCAGCAATCTAACCATGACGTGATTTGGTATTATTTTCAACTTTCTTCTGTTTTGGGTTTAATAAAAGCTTATTAAAGGTTTTATAGTCTCTATGAAATTGGGTGTGTGTGTGGGTAAAATAGCCATTTCTTCAAATATATTTTCTGCCACTCTTCGTTCTCAGACTTCTATTGTACATATGTTAGATGCTTGATACTATGACAAAATTTAGTGATATTTTTTGGTTTATATTCAGTTTTTTTTCTCCCTGTACTTCATTTTTAGATAGTTGTTTGTTTTGTTTTTGTTACGTCTTGAATTCACATATCTTATTTTTTTTTAAGATTTTATTTATTTGACAAAGAGAGACAGCGAAAGAGGGAACATAAGCAGGGGAGTGGGAGAGGGAGAAGCAGGCTTCCTGCCGAGCAGGGAGCCCAATGTGGGACTCAATCCCAGGATCCTGGTTACCATGACCTGAGCCGAAGGCAGACGCTTAATGACTGACCACCCAGGCGCCCCATTAAATTCACATATCTTTTACTCTGCAGGGATTAATATGCTAACCTGTTGTTAATTCTATTAATGAATTTTTGCAGGTATTTCATTTCTCAATCTCTAGAAGTACTATTTGTATTTTTTTTTTTAACATTTTACATTGCTCTAGTCATTATGGCCATATTCCTATAGCTTTTTAAAGATATAAACATATGGAAAATAGTTATTTTAACTACCTTGTCTTATAATTCTATCATCTCTGTCATTTTTCAGTCAATTTGTATTAATTGATTTACTCCTGGTATGGTTCATATTTTTATGCTTTGCATGTTGGGAATTTTTTAATGGCTAAGGGACAATGTGGATTTTATACTGTCAAGTGCTGGACTTTGTTATGTTCCTTTAAACAATGTTTGCTTTGGTTCTGGAATAAAAAATCTATCACATTCTTTTGAGGCTTCCCCAACAATAATTTATTATGGTAAACTCAGAGCAGCCTTTACTCTAGGACTAATTTAACCCCACTACTTCTGCATTACCTTTTTAAGGTCTCTTCTGATCCTTCTTGTGTTATTAGTTCTTTTCTCTCTGGTTGGTAAGAAAACAAATTATTCTTGCCTTCTGTGAACTCTAATAATTATTCAGCCTAATGCTTTTGAGTCTTTTTTTTTTCCCCCAAAAAATCTCGTAAATTCATGATCCTTCTCATAAATTCCCAAAGAAGCACTAAGCCAAAGATTAAAGTGGACTCTTCTGTTTCTTTGTCTTTCCTCCAGTATATATTGTTTAGTATGATGTTCACAAATTATAGCCACCTTGGCCTTCCCAATTCCCAGTCTGTCTCCCCAACTTAGAGAGTCTCCTGGCTTTGCTGGGAATCCCCTTCCTTATATTGTATACAGGAAATCTCCTTTAGGCAAGAAGCTAGGACAATTGGAAGGCTCACCTCATTGGTTTCTCTTTTCCCAGGGAATAACAGCTCATGCTGCTTATTCCCAATGTTTAAATATTGTCATTTGATATATTTTGTTTCATTTTTTAGTTGTTGAAGATAGGAAGGCAAATCCAGTCCCTTACTTTATCATGGGAAAAGCAGACGTCACCTACAAAAATTCTGAATGTATTTTTTTATATAATTATATTTTTGCAGGAGTATTTTTTTTTGTGTATCATCCCCAGTAGTAAGCATAAATGAATGTAACATTTGTTTTAGGAGTTACATTCTTAGGCCATATTAAAACAGATTTATCCAGAGAGTATAATATTTGTTCAAATAACCACACATTACGTTTTTATTCAAACTTACAATGTCATTTGGAATATCTTGTGCATTCCATTTTTCTAGTGATTTACAAAACCAATTTATGGAATCAATAAGTTGAAAAGAGTCCCTTGAAGTTTTAATTTAATACTTTAAAAAATATCTGGCTAGCAAATATTTTCACCCTGATTTTTTTAAAAAATTAGCTTAGGGATAGGGATAATCATATTAAATATTTTTTTAACTTTGTAATATCTCAGAATTATATAGTAGCATGGAAAATAATATATTTAGCATCCAAAAGTGATTTGTTTTTTTCTCATAAATGTGCTTTTTAGATAGATTCACTTATATTCACATTCATTCATTCATTCATTCTTCAATCACTATTCTTGCTTGCCTGAGTATTATATATCTCTAGAGAAAATCTAAGAATAATATAATTTCAAAAATTAACTCAGTTCAAAAATAAACTCAAAATGGATTAAAGATCCAAATGTGAGACCTGAAGCCATAAAATTCCTGGAAGAAAACATATGAAGTAATCTCTCTGACAACAGCTTTAGTAACATTTTTCTAGGTAGGCAACCTCAGACAAGGGAAACAAAAGGAGAAATAAACTATGGGACTACACCAAAATAAAAAGCTTTTGCACAACAAATAAGCCATCAATAAAATGAAAAGGCAACCTATTGAATGAAAGATATTTGCAAATGATATTTCTGATAAAGGGTTAATATCCTAAATTTATAAAGAACTTATACGAATCAATACTAACCCCCCCCCCACAAATAATCCAACTAAAAATGGGCAGAGGACCTGAACAGACATTTTTCCAAACACATATAGATGGCCAATAGACACATGAAAAAATGGTGAACATTAGTAATCATCAGGGAAATGCTAATCAAAACCACAATGAGGTATCATTTCATATCAATCAGAATGGCTAGAATAAAAAAGACATGAAAAAACAATGTTGGCAAGGTTGTAGAAAAATAGGGAATTCTCATGCAATGTTGGGAATACAAATTGGTACAGCCACTGTGAAAAACAGTTGTGGAGGTTCCTCAAAAATTTAAAAATGGAAATACCATTTAATCTAGTAATTCTACTACTGGGTATTTACCCAAAGAAAATCAAACACTAATTTGAAAAGATATTCACCCCTGTTTATTGCAGCATTATCTGTGATAGCTAAGAAATGGAAGTGACCCCAATATCCATCAATAGATGAATGGACAAAGAAGATGTGGTATGTATGTATGTATGTATGTATGTATGTATATAAAATATTATTCAGACATAAAAAACAAGGAGATCTTGTCATTTGCACTAACATGAATGGAACTAGAGAGTATTATGCTAAGTGAAATAAGTCAAAGACAAATACCATATGATTTCAATCATACGTAAAACAACAAAATCATCAGAAACAGACCCATAAAGAAAAGAAACTAAGGGATGCTTGAGGGGAGTGGGGTGGGGGAAAGGCCAAAATAGGTGAAGGGTAGAAGGAGGTACAGGCTTCCAGTTATGTAATGAATAATTCAAGGGAGTGAAAGGTACAACATAGGTACAACAATAATATAGTAAATACTGTTTTGTAATAGCATTGTAAAAAAAGGAATATAATTTTTAAAATTTAATTATATCACATCATTCCCTTTTTATTTTAAATCTGTTGGTATCATCAATGATCTTGGTAGTCCCATGAGACTTGAAAGCAGTGAAAAAAAATGTAAAGGTTTAAATCTCCCTTCCTAGCTACATGGCTGAATCTGATATCTGACTTGATGAAGCTTCACAACATGTTGCAAAATTTGGGGATGTTATGACCCTCCAGTTATATTATTTATGTTAAACTTTCTTACTTCTAACTGTGGACTTAATCAGTGGTGGTCAGAGGTAGTGCCAAGATTTAGTACTGCCTGTAGAAATGTGAACAAACTCCATTTATGTTACCAACTCAGTGGACAGTTCCTTCATAATGGAATACAGATAGCATTTGAGGGAAGTATTCTCAATATGTGTGATATTCTGGTTCTGCCAGGAAGCCAGTTTGAACAGTTGGTAGATTGAGAAGGCCATACGAAGTGAACCCTTCAACTGTCATTTCCTTATCCAAGGATGGAGGAAGCAGATATTGATTTGCTATCTCTAGTTAGAATTTCATAGTTTTTAATGGTTCTCCAAAGTTATTTTTTAATCTATAAAAGGATCTTTTCTCAGAAATGAATTTGTCTGTCCTCAGCACCTCCTTCTCTACTCTCTGACATTCTCCCAGATCATGACTCCTTAATCTCCTTTCCCCTGCTCTTTATGAGATAATAGAGAAATCTCTTGATGTGGATTTCATCTAGGATCTTACTCTACTTTTAAACCATATTGTATATAATTTTGTTTACTTGAGCTCTAGGACAGTAACAGGATAATGGCTACTTTCATCCAGTTTATGGAAAATATATGTGCTTATTATCCATGTAAGTATGTTATGGCTTATGTGATAATTTCCTATTAAAAAAAAACCATGGAATTTGTTTTGTTTTGTTTTGTTTTAATTACAGCTTTTGTTCTGCTATTGCTTAACGGTACCAAAAATTAATACTTTTGGTGTGTGCCTATTTTATGTCAGGCAAGGTGCTCAATGCTGGGCATATAAAAGTGAACAAACTATACACAGGCACGTAGAAAAAAGTTCATCTAGTGGGGCACCTGGGTCTCAGTTGGTTAAGTAGCTGCCTTCGGCTCAGGTCATGATCCCAGGGTCAGGGGATCGAGCCCCACATCAGGTTCCTTGCTCAGCGGGGAGCCTGCTTCTCCCATGCCTGCCACTCCCCCTGCTTGTGCTCGCTCTCTCCTCCTCTCTCTGTGTCAAATAAATAAATAAGAAATCTTTAAAAAGAGTTCATTTTTGGTTTGGAAAACTGGCATCAGTGGTATTTGTGGAAAAATCTAGTTTCTATTCTGCTTCACATAAGAACACTTTAAATAACAGCACTTAGAAGAATAACATATGGAATACCTAAATTTGAAAATAATGTCACCCTGAGAAGCATATACAATTTAACTGATATGCAGTATTCGTGAGAGCCAAAGTTTTTTTCCTTTGAATATACTTTTATCAACATAAGGTTAATAAAATTTCAGAATTAAAAAAAGTACAAGCAACTGATAATTTGGTATTATAAAAAGATTATTGGCACTGGCTTACTAAGATCAACGATGTGGTTGAAGAAGTACTTTGCTATACCTCTAGTTAAGTATAATACTATAAAGTTCCCTGGAACAAAATTGATGTATCTGAGATGTTATCCAGGATGTACTCTTATGCTGTTTTTGCAAGCTGCTTTCATCATACTCAGAAGGATTTGTCAAGATGCTTACCTGTTGTGAAATTCAACATGATTTCTTGAGGGTGCAATCTAAGGCTGACTTATACCATCTCTTCTTAGCACTGCTATATCAATGTCTATGTGATTGTAATTCTTTCTGGGTCCCTCTTTATTCAGTGATTGCTGTACAAAATGTGGGACAAAACAAATGCATGTCATGCTCTAAGACTACTATATATCATATGTATTTACCAAGAGTTAAAAAAAAAAGGAAATGTACAAAATGCATCTTTACATATAAACTCTTTTATCTTAAGCCTTAAATAAAATTTTCATGTTTGGTTGGGTTACATGAAATTGGGGCAAATAGACTGATCCCATCTATTATTTTTTATACATACTGAGGTGGTTCACCTTTTTTTAAAAATTTTATTTAAATTCCAGTTAGTTAACATACAGTGTAGTATTAGTTTCAAGTGTACAATATAGTGATTCAACACTTCCATACATCACCTGGTGCTCATAACATTGGAACTCCTTACTCCCCATCACCTATTTCACCCATCTCCCCATCCACCTCCCCTCTGATAACCACCAATTTGTTCCCTATAGTTAAGGGTCCATTTCCATTTCTTGGTTTGCTCCTCTTTCTCTTTTTCCCTTTGCTTTTTGTTTTGTTTTGTTTTGTTTCTTAAATCCCACATATGAGTGAAATCATATGGTATTTGTCTTTCTCTGAGTTATTTTACATAGCATAGTACTAGCTAGCTCCATCCACATTGATGCAAATGACAAGATTTCATTCTTTTTTTATGGCTAATATTCCATTGCATATATATACCACCTCTTCTTTAACCATTCATCATCAGTGGATACTTGGGCTGTTTCCATAATCTGGCTATTGCAGACAATGCTGCTATATAAACATTAGGGTGCATGTATCCCTTTGAATTAGTTTTTTTTTTGTATTCTTTGGGTAAATACCTAGTGGTGCAATTGTTGGATCAGAGGATAGGTCTATTTTTAACTTTTTGAGGAAGCTTCATACTGTTTTCCAGAGTGGCTGCACCAGTTTGCATTTCCACCAACAGTGCAAGAGGGTTCCTCTTTTGCCACATCCTTGCCAACACTTGTTGTTTCTTATATTGTTGATTTTAGCCATTCTGATAGGTATGAGATAATATCTCATTGTAGTTTTGATTTGCATTTCCTTGATGATGAATGATGTTGAGCATCTTTTCATGTGTCTGTTGGCCATCTGCATGTCTTCTTTAGAAAAATGACTATTCATGTCTTCCGCCCATCTTTTAATTGGATTATCCATTTTTTGGTTGTTGAGCTTTATAAGTTCTTTATATATTTTGGATACTAACCCTTTATCTCATATGTCATTTGCAAATATCTTCTCCCATTCCATAGGTTGCCACTTAGTTTTATTGTTTATTATACTCTTTTGTAAGTATGTCTGGAGTGCCAAGGAAGAAATGTTAAAAATACATATATATACACATATATGTAATTATATATATTATGTTTATATATGTAAAAAATATATAGAATTGGATATCCATTATATACAAGTATAGCAAATTATTGGTCAAAGAGGAATGGCATTTAAAATATTATCTAAAAGCTATTATAGAGGTGTCAAAATTTTGCCTCTATTGTCATTTTGTGGAATAGTCACATGTTAATCAGGAAGCCAAATGGAAAATTCTTATTCCAGGTTTATATAGAATTAAACTATGAAAGATTCTTGAATACTTGAGAATTTTGATTGCCTCTTTTCAAAGAAGTCCCAAATTTCTAAAAGTAATTTTAATAGTGTATATTTTATTTCTTTTTTTTTTTTTTTTTTAAAGATTTTATTTATTTATTTGAGAGAGAGAGAATGAGAGACAGAGAGCATGAGAGGGAGGAGGGTGTGTATATTTTATTTCTAAGAAGGCCATGAGAAAACTGTGATATTCCAGCATTTATAAATAAGTGAGTGCATACACTTTGATATTATGTCATAACTATGTACATTTCCATTTCATTGACAGAATATAAAACATTTTATGATTGAGTTGTTCTCTGCACATAAGCAAGTACTGACTAGTATTAGTTCACTGATATGTGAGTCTAAGAATAAAGTTCTCATGTTTCTCTATTTGAAATTAGACAGTATCTAAAAAAGGAGAGGGGCAGGCAATTTAAGACATATTAAATACATTATCCCCATCCCAACTTTACTTTCATCAAACATATTCTGCTCCTTTCATCCTCTTTATTTTCCATTCCCCATCTTTGCTGCCTGTCTTTGCTTCTTTTTCTTAGCTTATTTCCCTCACTCCTTCCCTCTGCATTGAAGTACACTATTTGAAACATAACTTTTTCTTATCTTATCTTTTATCTTTTTCTTTCTTACAGCTCTTTTCTATTACATTTTGACTAAGTTTCATGGGAATCTTTGTTACAGCACTGTAACTATACCCGGCCATAGTATACAATCTCTCAGCATAAGTATACAAAAAGTAGAAGATATGAATGCCCAGTCCCGGTGTGCAAAGTGGGGTTGGTGAAAAGCGAAGGTATTGGTCAGCAGTTTTGTAAGCTAGCAGATGCAAGCTTTATTCACAATGAGCTTTCTTCCTTGTGGAATAAACCTAATGCGATGGTTTTCTCCTTCCTATTGCAAACCATTTAAAATACACACCTCAATATTGCCTGACTGCCTCCATTCCACTGCTTACCCTTACTTAAGCATGGCTACATACTTTCTCATTCAG
Organism: Halichoerus grypus; assembly: GCF_964656455.1. NCBI lineage: Eukaryota > Metazoa > Chordata > Mammalia > Carnivora > Phocidae > Halichoerus > Halichoerus grypus. The sequence goes on from NC_135717.1 coordinate 91,352,314, forward strand.
CTGTGCGTGGGGTCAATGACCCAGATATTC